>NW_026891971.1:0-27500 GCF_015708825.2 Lethenteron reissneri
GACGCGCTAACCGCTACACTAATACACCACCGCACCATTCACCACTCCACTACACCATCCACCACACCACTCACCACACACTACACCACCCACCACACCACTACACACCCACACACACACCACCAGCACACCACCACTACACCACCACTACACCACCCACCACACCACCCACCACTCCACTACACCACACCACCAGCACACCACCACTACACCACCACTACACCACCCACCACTCCACTACCCCACCACTACACCATCCAACGCACCACTACACCATCCACTACACCACCACACCACCACACCACCACTAGACCACCACTACACCACCCACTACAGCACCCACTACACCACCCACCACACCACTCCCACCACTACCACCCACCACACCACTACACCACCACTACACCACTCACCACACCACCACTAGACCACCACTACAGCACCCTACACCATCCACCACACCACACCACTACACCACCACCACACCACTCACCACACCACTACACCACCCACCACACTACTACACCACTACACCACCACTACACCACTCACCACACCATTACACCACCCACCACACCACTACACCACTACACCACCACCACACCACCACACCACTCACCACACCACTCACCCCCCACACCATACACAACCACCACACACCCACTACACCACCACTACACCACCCACCCACCACTACACCACCCACCACACCACTACACCACCGCTACACCACCGCATTCACCCACACACCCATCCACACCCACCCAAACCCACCACACCACCCACGCACCCACATCCACCCACCCACACACACCCACATCCACCCACCCACCCACACACCTACACACACCCACACACACACCCTCCACCCTCCGCTCGCTCGCTGTATTTGGATTTTTAACTCGGCGAGTGAATGCGAGAGGACGGCGCAAAGCTGCCTCTGGGTCGGTGCCCGAACGAGGCTGCCGACATTAAAGGGGCCACTGGCACCTCGCCGAATTCGCACGCTCAACATCTGACCCAAGCGATGCTGCCGCGCAGCAAAGCCCATTGGCCCCGGTGCTTCGGAGCGCCGCGTGTACGATTCCACTCTGTGACGAAATTATTATATTTTGTTCCTGGGTAATAAGTGTAATGTTCTAACTCTAGATTTGGAGCTTTCGTGACTTGCAAGGATTCATACTGTTTGGTTTTTTCGGTAAAGTCACGTAGGTAAAAAATAAAATAAATGAAAACAACTAAATTAAATTACGACGTTTCGGGCGCAATACAAGCGTCCTTCTTCAGGTGGGGGACAACGTAGCGAAAGCACAACCGCTTAAGCGGTTTATTTTACTTTTTTTTACCTACGTAACTTTACCGAAAAACCAAAGAGTATGTAATGTTCTAATTGCTTATGCCTCAAAGGTACAGGAAGTGGCTATTGTTCCCCACAAACTTTGCTTTTGTGACCAGGACGGTGATATTTTTAAATGTGCCTATTGTCAATGAGACCACGTGGTGTGCTTTTGCGTCATTCCTTCACGTGAAGTGCTGGTCACAAAAGCAAAGTTTGTGGGGCAATAATAATCGCCGTTTTCTGTACTTATGAGGCATAAGAAATGAGAAAATAACAATTACTACCCAGGAACAAAAATCGTGTTACATAGTGCTATCTGAAGCGGTCCTGGGCCTCCCCTAGGTCGGCTCAGCCTCAAATGAGTACCTGGTGCGGTGTGTAAACATCGCCACTGGGGAGGCAAAGGCGGCCGGGCGTGGTGCTGGCCACCCACCCATCTCGTGTACCGTTCCGGCCTTCATAGGTGCTCGCTAACAGCACTTGCCCCAACAGTCTTTTAAGGCTACACGGGGGATCTTTGTCTTTCGAGTCAGAAACTTTTCTGCGGCTGAATCTAATGAGCTGCCCCAGACAGTGAGTGTCCTTGTGATGTGATGGTGGGTTGACGTGAGTCACACAGTCGTTAACTTGCGCACTCATAAGGGGCCGTCCATAAATGACGTCACGCACCTAGGAGAGGTGGGGGGTCAGACATTTGTGACGATGTGTGACGAGGGAAGGAGAGGGGTTTGAGAAATGTGACGTCATATCAAAATGCGCAACTTTAAGTAACTATAGACAGCACGTTCTACTTAATTAAATAGACTTTTTAATACATGTTCTCTCCTCCAACATCAGAGTGCAGCGCCACAATAAATACGCACTACAATGACAATAGTTTAAAGTTATTTGAAGCATGTTTTATATTTTTTAGAGGGGGGGTCAAAAATCGTCCAAAATCGCGTGACGTCATTTATGGACGTCCTCTAATTATAGACGCGGCCACGATTTCAAGACGATATCGCTCTGAGTGTCCACGGTATCTTCGGGGGGAGCGGTGGTGCAGTGGTTGGCGTGTTCTGCCACGAACCTAAGCCACCCGAGTTCGAATCCTGGAGAGCCGTGACGAAAATCTGAACCGGTCCTGGGGCTCCCTAGGTCGACTCAGCATCAAATGAGTACCTGGCGCGGTGTGTAAACGTCGCCGCTGGGGAGACAAGGCGGCCGGGCGTGGTGCTGGCCACCCACAGCCACTCGTGTGCCGTGCCGGCCTTCATAGGTGCTGCTCGCTAACAGCACTTGCCGTCAACAGTCTGTTCAGGCTACATGGGGGATGTTTGCAAGGCCGTAGCCATGGAGTCAACATTGGGGGGGACCAAATCTTCCGGGGGTCTGGGGTCCCCCCCAGAAAAAAAAATCTAAATTTTAAAACTAATTTCCTGACATTTTCTGCCTAAAATAAAAAAATTCACTAACACAGGGATGGACTTTTTTTTTACAATAATGTTTTCTTGTTTCATTGTATGTAATGGCAGAGATTAGGGATCATAAAGTACAACCATAACCACAATCATATAAACAGAAATCTATGCATTGTTATATGACTACAAGTCCAGATATTGTGGCCAAGGATTAGCAAATGTTGTTTTTATTGACACAGCATCGCACAGTGTGTGCCCTGCCGTCCTTCATAGGTGCTGCTCGCTAACAGCACTTGCCCTATAGCCTGTCAGAGGCTGTACCAGGGGCAATCTTTGTCTTTGCTCTATAAACGCGTGCGCGTCTGTGTGCCAGCATCGTCGTGTGGTGCATGGTGCAGTCGCCCCGCGTGTGCTGTGTGTGCTGTGTGTGTGTGTGTGTGTGCTGTGTGTGTGTGCTGGTGTGTGTGTGTGTGTGTGTGTGCTGTGTGTGTGTGTGTGTGTGTGTGTGTGTATTTGTGTGTTTGTGTGTGTGTTTGTGTGTGTGCTGTTTGTGTGTGTGTGTGCTGTGTGTGTGTTGTTGCTGTGTGTGTTGTGTGCTGTGTGTTTTGGTGTGTGTGTGTGTGGTGTGTTGTGCGTGTGTGCTGTGGTTGTGTGGTGTGTGTGCGGTGGTGTGTGTGTGTGTGTGTGCTTATGTTGTGTGTTTGTGTTTGCTGTGTGTTATGTGTGTTGTGTGTGTTGTGTGTATGCTGCGTGTTGTGTGTGTGCTGTGTGTTTGTGTGCTGTGTGTGTGTTGTGTCCGTGCTGTGTGTGCTGTGTGTGTGCTGTGTGTGCGTATGCTGTGTGTGCGTTTGTGCTGTGTGTGTGCTGTGTTGTGTGTGCTGTGTGTGTGCTGTGTGTGTGGTGGTGTGTGTAGTGTGTGTGTGCTATGTGTGTGCTGTGTGTGTGCTGTGTGTGTGTAGTGTGGTTGTGTGTGTGCTGTGTGTGTGCTTTGTGTGGTGTGTGTTGTGTGCTGTGTTAGTGGATGCCGCAATCAAGCTAAATCGGACGTGTCCATCCATTTCCCATGCTTTTCTCTATCCAAACCATAGCCCCCCCACCCCGCTTTCCCTACCCTCCCCCCACCTTGCACAATAACCCCTAATTTGGAGCGTGAAGGCTGTGTGTGTGTCTCCGTCTTGCGTGTAATAACGCTGTGTCTAAACACCGCGACTCTTTTGGAAGACGTCGCTCCTCCTCCCCACGCCTCCAACTCAACATCCTCCTCTATCACGACTCCGGTTCCCACACACGGGGTGGTGGGGGGGTTACTGGAGCGAGATGTTAACTACCTCGCCTGGTACACAGGAGGTCGTGGGTTCGATCCCGACCCTGACGCCTGCTGCTGTATATAGTTAATACTGGAGCGAGATGTTAACTACCTCGCATGGTACACAGGAGGTCGTGGGTTCGATCCCGACCCTGACGCCTGCTGCTGTATATAGTTAATACTGGAGCGAGATGTTAACTACCTCGCCTGGTACACAGGAGGTCGTGGGTTCGATCCCGACCCTGATGCCTGCTGCTGTATATTTGGAGTTTGTGTGTGTCTCTCTCTCTCATCATCACAGTGGCTAGGAGATGTTAACTACCTCGCCTGGAATACAGGAGGTCGTGGGTTCGATCCCGATCCTGACGCCAACTGCTGTATTTGGAGTTTACGTGTCTCTCTCTCTCGTCATCATCACGTGGCTAGGAGATGTTAACTACCTCGCCTGGTACACAGGAGATCGTGGGTTCGACCCCGACCCTGACGCCTGCTGTATTTGGAGTTTGCGTGTCTCTCTCTCTCGTCATCATCACGGTGGCTAGGAGATGTAAACTACCTCGCCTGGTACACGGAGGTCGTGGGTTCGACCCCGATCCTGACGCCTGCTGCTGTATATTTGGAGTGTACGTCTCTCTCTCTCATCGTCATCACGGTGGCTAGGAGATGTTAATTCTCTTCCCCCGTCCTAAGGGTAGGCCCAGAACACGTTCAGAAATGCAAATAATGTTTTGCCGTTAGCAGGATTCGAACTCACTGCAGACAATAATATCCCCATGCATCAACTCTGCCACACTTAAACATATTCTACAGCGAGACTTACTAATATCATGCACAAAGATAGAGACAAAGATAGACCCCCCAGTATAGCCGTAACATACTTTTGGGGCAAGTGCTGTTAGCAATTAGCACATTTGAAAGAAGGCACGGCACACGAGGGGGTGGGTGGCCATGCACCACGCCCGGCCGCCTTTGTCTCCCCAGTTGTGACGTTTACACACCGCACCAGGCTAAGTCGACATAGGGGAGGCCCAGGACCCATTCAGATGAAGTCACTGGCGTTATGCCGTGAGGGAATCGAACTCGTCTCACCGGGCTCGTAGCGCGGTGGCGTTCACCACTGCGCCACCGCTCCCCACGACGGTCCCACCTGAAGACGGAGACTTGTGTTGCCTCCGAAACGTCGTGATTTAATTTTTTTTACCTACGTAACTTTACCAACAGAACCAAGAAGATGAATCCCTGCAGTCACGAAAGCTTTAAATCGAAATATTTATTTTTTAATTTTTTATTATTTTAATTTTATTTTTTACCTACGTGACTTTACCGAAAAAAACCTAAGAGTATTACGCTGACACCCACAAAGATGAAGTTCCAACGTATAACCTTTGAACAGACCGCTGGGGAGGGGCAGTGCAGTTGAGCAAGCGCAGACATTCCAGCGCCGATGTTGGGTCGTGAGCGGGAATCGAACTCGGGTGGCTGGGTTCGTCACCACTTTCTCCGAGCGCTCTTTTTCGTTGTCTCTAAGCGCACACTCGGCCCCCATTGGTTTGGTTTTGTTTTGTTTTTTTCCAAATGATTTATCTCTTTTTAAACGTGACACATTCACGCGACGGGATGGCTCAAACATCGAGTACCCTTTCGACTGGCTCGGCACTCAAAAAGAAAAGTTAAAAAGAAGAAAGGGAAAAAAAATACTTTTTTTTTACGAAAAATGATCATTGCCACATGCATAGCGAGGTGGTGCTTTTCATGTCGCAACAAAGTGACTCATCCACCGCCGCTTTCAAATAGCCTCCTGTCTCCAGCAACAGACGGGCCCTGTTCATCTCTCTCTCTCTATCACTCACTCACTCACGGACCTATTGGGGAATCTGTGATCAAGTCAAAAACGGAAAAAAACTCCTCGGTCAAAAAAATTCTCCGGCTCCAGTTAAGAGACCAAAAAAAATTTAAAGCGACGAAGCCGACATCTGTTGGCCCATTCATCGTCTCCTTTTTCATCCCAAAATTATTTTTAAAAATATATTAATAATTGCTGCTACTACTGCTTCGGGGAGCGGCGGTGCAGTGGTTAGCGCACTGCACTACCGACCCGGTTGACCCAGGGTCTCGGTGTGGGGGAAGGGGGGGGGGTAGACACGGTCTCACTTCGCGGTGCACGAGTTGAGTTAACGTCCAAATCGAGAGCGAGGCTGACCAACCCCCCCCCCCTCCCGAGTGATCATCTCGACGAGAGGAAACTCCACTGATTTCAATTCAACTCGAAACGGACCGAATCCTCCCAACTCCGCGGCCAATTCGAGTAGCGGCCAATATTTGGTCGATGTCCCGGGCCTCCCCTAGGTCGACTCGGCCTTCAATGAGTACACGCGGTGTAGTGTGTGTATAAAAAAACATCAGCACTGGGGGAGACAAAGGCGGGTGGGCGGGGGTGGTACTGACCACCGCCCCTCCTCGTGTGCCGTGCTGATCTTCATAAGTGCTATCGCTACTACCGCTTGGGGGGCAGAGGGGGTCTTTGTGTATGTCTGAGTGTCAGCACGGGAAAGACAAAGGCGGCCGGGCGTGGTGTTGGCCACCCACCCAATCGTGCACAGTGCGGGATCTAAGAGATGTTAACTACTCGCCTGGTATACAGGAGGTCGTGGGTTTGATCTCGACCTGACGCCTGCTGCTGTATATTTGGAGTTTGCGTGTCTTCCTCTCTCCACGTAGCGGCGCGGATTTTTCTCAGGTTCCTCCGGTATTTCTCCTCCACGTTTAGGAAAACATCACGCGTTTCAAAACATTTGTCCACTAAAATGTCCACGTGATGATGATGATGAGCCACTTCGTTGGCTTCTCATTTGTGAAAGCCAGGTCGCTTCTGGAAAAAAAAAGATTTGTGTAGGCTCAGTGGGCCTTGCCTGGTGAAATAAAACATCTTTATATCTTGGTTCTTTCGGTAAAGTCACGTAGAAGAGAAATAATAAAATAATAAAAAAAACAATACAATTCTCACGACGTTTCGATTGCAACACAAGCAATCATCATCAGGTGTGAAAACCACAGCAGGAAAATTTTATGATTGCTTGTGTTGTAATCGAAACGTAGTGATCACTTTGTTTTATTATTTTATTATTTCCCTTCCACGTTACCTTACCGAAAGAACCAAGAATATGAATCCCTGCAGTCACGAAAGCTTTCAATCGACGAAAAAAATCTTTAGTTTAGTTTAAATAGATGCTACTCGCTATAAAAGCACTTACCCCCCCTCCCACCACCAAAAGAAAAAAAAACCTTTTAGAGGCTTTCACGGGAGATCGTTGTCTGTTGTTGTTGTTGTTTTCGTCTTCGGTGGGGTCACAATAAAATCATCTGATAGTGAAGGGGGGATCGACTTGAGATTGAGGTCTCATTGTGATGGCATCTCAAAGCGACAGCATCGAAACCGCCCCGAGGCGCGGCGATGCCGGATGTCTTTCTCCTGTCATAACGGAATCACACAGATGAGGATGATGATAATAGTAAAACTAACATTTAAAATAAAATAATGAAAAAACTCGCAACATTCCTTAATAACAACCCCGTTGCCTTCAAAAAGTGTTTAAACATAACAGGCGACGTTTCGGCCAACGGGGCCTTCGTCAAAGCATGTCACAATCAGAATGTTTATTTATACTGCAGGAGGTGAAATCCGATGAGCTATGAAGCTCTTTCTTCCACGCATGTCCATTTAAAACAAGAAGCAATACAAACAAACACGGTAAGGGTGCGAAGCGTAGGAAAGGCAAACAAAACACTTAAAATCTATACACAATGAAAACTAAACTATCTTTTTTATTCTAGATTTGAAGTTTTCGTGACTGCAGGGATCCATCTTTGGTTCTTTCGGTAAAGTCACGTAGGTGAAAAAAAAAAAATAAAAAAAAGTGATTGCTTGTGTTGCAATCGAAACGTCGTGATTATTATTTCAATTTTTTATTTTATTTTTTCACCTACGTGAATTACCGAAAGAATCAAAGAGTATTCTTTTTTTATCTCACCAGGTTAGGCCCACTGAACTATTAGCTTATTTTTTCAGCCATCGCAAATTATAGCTCAACGCGAAACCCTTCAACTGCTCAGTCAAATCGCCCGATGATGTTGGTTGATGTAATTACCAGCGAAACGTCGTACTACTCAGATTATAAACGTGTGGATTTACTCTCCAACACACCGGTGGGCTGAGAAGTGGTAAACGATATGTCGGATGGTGGATGGTTTGGACACATTAATACATACGATAATTAATCCAAAAACCTTGATTATTAAACACATTCCTGCGGAGGCAGCTGGTAGGAACGTTGGGTTGCTCGGTCAATGGCCAGGGTCAACGGCGGCGTGGTGTATTCCGCAAATATGGCGGACTGTGAGGGCGGGCACAAGCCGGCGTGAGTAGGTTAAACGTTGAGTTTATAAGGGCACCACGGGGTAATCAGCCCCTCCCCACCCAGCCCCACCCCTCCCACCCCCACCCAGCCTCTCCCCACCCAGCCCCTCCCCACCCTCCCCACCCAGCCCTTTTCCACCCTCCCCACCCACCCAGCCCCTCCCCACTCCCCTCTCCACCCAGCCCCACCCCTCCCATTTTTGGATGCACGACGAACGGACGGACACAATAATCCGCTGTGGGCTGGTGGAACCAGGTGGTTCCTACCAGTATTAACTCTTCAAATGCTGGGCAGCCCGGAGTGAAGTGAGAAAGAGACTTTGACTTTTAAACAACTTTTATTGCCGCCAGCAGCAAAAAGCACTGGAGGCGATTTCAATATGAAACACACAAGTCACCAGCAAAGAAATCAAAACAAACGCTACAAATCCACGCGCTGTGGCGGTCATCGCGCACGCCACGGTGACGAGCGAGCGCTTCAGAAGGTGAACACCACGAGGGTGCCGTCCACGCTGGTGCAGAGAGGGGCTTTTCCGGAAGTGAGAAAGAGAGGGAGAGATGAGAGTTCACTTCGCGATGCACGACTTCATTTAACGTCCAAATCAAGAGAGAGAGAAACTCAACCGTCCGAGTTATCATTTACAGGAGAGGAAATTCAACTGATTTCAACTCAACTTGAACTCGGGCTCGAAAGGGAATGGAATATTTCGTAAATTAATGCGAAACATCAGCGCTCTAACACCTGCCTTATTACATATCTTCACAATCCTCATAGACTCACTCTGCTCCCCTCCACGCACTCACTCTCCTGCTCTCATCTCATCCTCTACTCCACTCCACGCACTCTCCCTCTTCATCTCACTATACTCCCCTCCACGCACTCTCCTGCCTCTCCCTCTCATCTCACTCTACTCCCCTCCACGCACTCTCCTGCCTCTCATCTCACTCTACTCCCTCCATGCACTCTCCTGCCTCTCCCTCTCATATCACTACTCCCCTCCACGCACTCTCCTGCCTCTCATCTCACTCTACTCCCTCCATGCACTCTCCTGCCTCTCCCCTTCATCTCACTCTACTCCCCTCCACGCACTTCCTGCCTCTAATCTCACTACTCCCCTCCATGTACTCTCTGCCTCTCCCCTCTCATCTCACTCTACTCCCCTCCACGCACTCTCCTGCCTCATCTCACTCTACTCCCCTCCAGCACTCTCCTGCCTCTCCCCTCTCATCTCACTCTACTCCCCTCCACGCACTCTCCTGCCTCTCTCTCACTCTACTCCCCTCCATGTACTCTCCTGCCTCTCCCCTCATCTCACTCTACTCCCCTCCACGCACTCTCCTGCCTCTCATCTCACTCTACTCCCTCCATGCACTCTTGCCTCTCCCTCTCATCTCACTCTACTCCCCCACGCACTCTCCTGCCTCTCCCTCTCATCTCACTCCACTCCCCTCCACGCACTCTCCTACCTTTCCCCTCTCAAATCACTCTATCCCCTCCACGCGCTCTCCTGCCTTCTCTCTCTCTCACTCTACTCCCCTCCACGCACTCTCATACCTCTCCCCTCTTCTCCACCCCACTACCTCCCTCCACGCACTCTCATACCTCTCCCTCTCATCTCACTCCACTCCCCTCCACGCACTCTCCTACCTTTCCCCTCTCAAATCACTCTACTCCCTCCACGCGCTTCCTGCCTCTCTCCTCTCATCTCACTCTATCCCCTCCACGCACTATGCTACCTCCCCTCTCATCTCTATACTCCCCTCCATGCACTCTCCTGCCTCTCCCCTCTCATCTCACTCTACTCCCCTCCACGCATCTTCTGCCTCTCGTCTCACTCTACTCCCCTCCATGCACTCTCCTGCCTCTCCCCTCTCATCTCACTCTACTCCCCTCCACGCATTCTCCTGCCTCTCATCTCACTCTATCCCCCTCCACGCACTCTCTACCTCTCCCCTCTCATCTCACTCCACTCCCCTCCACGCACTCCTGCCTCCCTTCTCATCTCACTCCACTCCCCTCCACGCACTCTCATACCTCCCCCTCTCATCTCACTCCACTCCCCTCCACGCACTCTCCTACCTTTCCCCTCTCAAATCACTCTACTCCCCTCCACGCGCTCTCCTGCCTCTCTCCTCTCATCTCACTCTATCCCCTCCACGCACTATGCTACCTCTCCCCTCTCATCTCACTCTACTCCCCTCCACGCACTCTCCTGCCTCTCATCTCACTCTACCCCCTCCATGCACTCTCCTACCTCTCCCCTCTCATCTCACTCTACTCCCCTCCACGCACTCTCCTGCCTCTCCCCTCTCATCTCACTCTACTCCCCTCCACGCACTCTCCTGCTCTCGTCTCACTCTACTCCCCTCCATGCACTCTCCTCTCCCCTCCATCTCACTCTACTCCCCTCCACGCATCTCCTGCCTCTCATCTCACTATACTCCCCTCCACGCACTCTCCTACCTCTCCCCTCTCATCTCACTCCACTCCCCTCCACGCACTCTCCTGCCTCTCTCCTCTCATCTCACTCTACCCTCCACGCACTCTCCTACTCTCTCATCTCACTCTACTCCCCTCCACGCACTCTCCTGCCTCTCACTCACTCTACCCCTCCATGCACTCTCCTACCTCTCCCCTCTCATCTCACTCTACTTCCCTCCACGCACTCTCCTACCTCTCCCTTCTCATCTCACTCTACTCCCCTCCACGCACTCTCATACCTCTCCCCTCTCATCTCACTCCACTCCCCTCCACGCACTCTCCTACCTTTCCCCTCTCAAATCACTCTACTCCCCTCCACGCGCTCTCCTGCCTCTCTCCTCTCATCTCACTCTACTCCCTCCACGCACTATGCTACCTCTCCCCTCTCATCTCACTCTACTTCCCTCCACGCACTCTCCTACCTCTCCCTTCTCATCTCACTCTACTCCCCTCCACGCGCTCTCCTGCCTCTCTCCTCTCATCTCACTCTACCCTCCACGCACTATGCTACCGCTCCCCTCCATGCACTCTCCTGCCTCTCCTCTCACCTCCACTCCACCCCCCTCCATAACTCCTTCCTCCACCCCTCCCCCCACACTAAACACACCTCTCCCATGTTAAACAAATAGAGGACACGAGCAGCAGCATACAAGAACAGACAACTGTTTACACACGTCAAGACAAACGCTGTTTTATTTTATTTTGGAAGGGGGGGGGGGGGAGAAGAGGGGGCGGTGGGACTCTTGATCCACGTAATTTTCGCATTTATTTTTGCAATAAGCCGAATGTATACGCGGGGGACCATTCCTTGACACCAACAGGTGGCCTTCCTTTAATTGGCTTTTTGTTTTTTTTTTAAATGATCACATTAGCTCGTTAAATGCATTCCCTCCTCCCACGTGTCTACCAACGTAGCTCCCTCCCAAGTTGTCTATTTACGTCCTAATCTGGCCCGAGGATTAGCGAAGCGTTTTCTGTCTTTAGTTATTTTATCTTTGGGGAGGCAAGCACAAAGAACAAGTCCTCGCTTAACGCGTGGCGGTGTTCACAATAGAACGCGTTTTCACCTACAACGCGGGTTCTTCCATTGGGGAACGCCGCGCCGTTCGAACGCGGAGGGGATGGTGGGACAGTGATGGAGAGGATTGTGGGACAGTGATGGAGGGGATCATGGGACGAGGAGGAGGGTTGGAACGCGTCAGAGAGGAGGACTCCAACGGTGGAGATGGAACGATCAAACAGAATGTCACGTGGTCGGGGGATTCCGACACCGCACCACATTGACTCGGAGAGGCCCTCATCCAGCAGTGGACTGCGAAATGATGGGGATGAGAAATTGCCGCGGTGGCTAGGAGATGTTAACTACCTCGCCTGGTAGACAGGAGGTCGGGGTTACATCCCGACCCTGACGCCCGCTGCTGTATATTTGGAGTTTGCGTGTCTCTCTGTCATCATTATTATCACGATGGTTATGAGGTTAACTACCTCGCCTGTTCTACAGGAGGTCGTGGGTTCGATTACAACTGACGCCTGCTGTATATTTGGAGTTTGCGTGTCTCTCTCTTTCATCATCACCACGGTGGCTTGGATATGTTAACTACCTCGCCTGGTCTACAGGAGGTCGTGGGTAACATCCCGACTCTGACGCTGCTGCTGTATATTTGGAGTTTGCGTGTCTGTTTATCTCTGCACCATGGTCGCGAGGATTTTTTTCTCCGGATCCTTCGATGTTTCCCTCCACGTTTAGAATCAACGCGACGCGTTCAGAGTGTTCGGCTGCTATACATTACCACGTGATGATGCTGATGATGATGATAAGAAGCCACTTCGTTGAGCCGTCGTCTGTGGTGTCCAGTTCGCTTCTTAACGATAGCGATTCAGCTCGCGTGAGCCTTACCTGGTTATGATTTTGTCTTAGTTATTCGTGCAGTTTGACTTTCCCCACCACGCACAGCTGTGAATAATCATAAAAATAGCCCCAGGGTTGTGGTTATGGCCGGTGCTAACAGCCCTGATGATGGGGCTTTGCGTGCAGACGTGTACGGCGTGAGGAGCGGTGGCGCAGCGGTTAGCGCGCCGCGCTGTGAACCCGGCGACGCGAGTTTGATTCCCGCTCACGGCCAACACCGGTGACGATTATTTTAACCGGGCCTGGGCACCCCCCTAGGTTGACTCAGCCCTAAATGAGTACCTGGTGCTGTGTGTAAAACATCGCCACTCGAGAGACAAAGGACGGTCTGAATTAGGCGGCCTTCACAGGTGCTCGCTGACAGCACTTGCCCCAACAGTCTGTTGAGGCTATACGGGGGTGGGGGGTAATTTTATCTTTGTATTTTTTCGTCATTGCAAATGAGATGTGTTGTGCATTTGGTCCTAATTGGCATAAGAATAAGAATAATCCATAGCCGCCGCTTCAACAATCGCTCGCTCACGCTTTGCTCCCCGCCCTCTCGCTCTCTCTCTCTCTCGCCCTTTAATTGCGTTTAATGTTAAGACGCAAGAAGCCTTCACACGAAAGAGTAATCCCGTAGTAGTAGTAGGAGGAGGAGTAAAAATAACAAAAACAAATATGATGCCAGTCGACTTTGTTCTATCGCAGGGCGGAAACGGTTTTGTGGAAGCAATCAGCCAGCAGTGGATCGATCATGGTGACGGTGACGATGATGTGTGCACTGTGCGTTTCAACTTCTTTTGCACCCCACCCCCCCCCCCACGTAGGTAACCGTGCTCAGCGGAGGTGCGGTGATGATCACCGCAGTGGCGATTCGAAAATCATGCCATTAATTAAGGAGCCTAAAATCATCTCATTCATTAAGGATACTAAAATCATCCCATTAATTAAGGATCATAAAATCAATCATAATTAAGGATACAAATTATAAAATATCCCATTAATCGTCATCAGGAGGAACGATCGTCATCAACAAAAAATGTTTTTGCTGAAGTGGGAGAGATGCAGCGGTAAGGGGTTACCAAACAAAGACATTTTTAAAATCTAAAAAATGTAATAAATTAAATCACCACGTTTCGATTGCAACACAAGGAATCGAAACGTCGTGATTTAATTAATTTCATATTTTATACGTGACTTTACCGAAAGAACCAAAGAGTATGAGTAACGAATGGTCACGTGTTGTTTACGTAACAACACTTACTGATCGGCTGTGTCGGGTGGTGGGCGAGGTTAACGACACATTTATACTTACACAATCTAACCACCTAAAAAAAAGCCTTTATTCATAATATAATATAATCGTAATATAAAATATAATAATATAATTGTAATATATTATGTTAATGTGTACCATCCACGATTGAAATAATTTATTCTTGATTATATATGAATATGTAACATGTTACTATCATTTATCATATTTTGTTGCCAAAGCCCCAGGTGTCAAACTGTAATGGATTGGTTGTCCAACGTGGGAGGGTGGCGGGGTGGGGGAGTTGCAACATTCAATACATATTATCTACACATTTACATATGTACGTGGGACATTTGACGTATTGCTTTGAATGTTATGAAATCCTCAATGAAACGGTTTTTGAAGAAAAGAGAGAGAGAGGAAAAAAAACCTAACGACGTCGGTATCAACGAGTGAAATGTGGTGCCGAGCTGATAAGAAAGAATAGTGGTGGTGGCTTTTTATATATAGATGTGGGGTGTGCGCGCGTGTAATTTTATTCAAATCATTATATATTTTCTCTCTATATTTTATCCTAAGGGGTTTTAATCCACAAAGCGTTGTACATCACGAGGGGGGGGGGTGTAGGGGGGGATGGAGTCCTTTCATTCGTAGGGTCACAAATTCATTTAGCGTGAAATAAATCAAACGGACACCAATTATAGCCACCTTAATTTTGACATTTCACAAAATAGCCTTCGGGGAGACGCCCGCTTACATGAACGCGGTGTTTTTGTTTTATTTATTTGGCGAAGTTGCATTTAAATAATAGTTATTACAATGATTGTGATCTTAATAATGACAGCATCAATGTTTTCGTCCTGAGCCTCTGATCAAATGAATGGGGAGCGATGATGAGAAACGGCTGTGGGAAAACAAAGAGCTTCACGGCTCCTCGGATTTCACCGGGATAAATAAACATTCTGATTGTGATTTTGATTTAAAGCTTTCGTGACTGCAGGGATCATCTTCTTGGTTCTTTCGTAAAGTCACGTAGAAGGTAAATAATAAAATAATAAAGATAAAACATAATAAGATACAATTCTCTACGACGTTTCGGCCACAACGCAAGCAGTCGTCCTCAGGTGAAGAACAGGTCTGTCGGAAAGACAGCGTTCTTCACCTGAGGACGGCTGCTTGCGTTGTGGCGCGAAACGTCGTGAGAATTATTTTATTATGTTTTATTTTTATTATTTTATTATTTCCCTTCTACGTGACTTACCGAAAGAACCAAGAAGATTCTGATTGTGATTTTGAGTGGCATAATTAGATTGCGCCCAGGTGATTACATCCACCCCAGGTTCAACAGACGAGCCGGTGGTGGCATTTCGGATGGAGGGCATTTATCCAGCAGCGGATTGACCCTGTTCGATGAAATATCGCTTTCGGGACCCCAGTTTTTTTATTATTTTTTAATCCCTTCATTCATTTCAGAAACTAAAATGAGATCTCTGCCCCCCCACCCACCCAGCACCTTCACCAACTAATTACATTGTGCCGCGCCTTGTAATTAAATAATGAGTCATTGCAGACCTAATGGGCACTGCATTAATGCCCGCAGTATAGTAATCTGTGATTCCAGAATGAATACAAAAATATATATAATACAAATCATCATCGTCTTCGACTACTTTCTGAGGTGGTCACACGGGAACGCTTGCGTCAATTGTGCCCTTCCAATTTGTGGGTAATTTTTTTTTCAAAACGTAATCCTCCTTATCGCGACTGTCTATCACGCGGGAGCTGTCAATCACACGGGGAAGATGACGCCCCCTCCCTCCGCGTTCTTACCGGGCCCTATAGGATGTGGTTTCGTCTTAAAACTGAACAGATGTCGACAGTAGGGCACAGGGTCAGAAAGTTACAACAACAAACAATACAAAGGCACGACATGAGTGCAGAGTTTAGGAATAGGTAAACTAATCACTTAAAACAAATGTACACGTTAAACGAAACTCTTAATTGTATTTTACCAGGTAAGGCCTACTGACTTGTATACAGCTTGTTTTTTACTGGTAGGAACCACCTGGTTCCACCAGCCCACAGGAGATTATTGTGTCTGTCCGTCCGTCCGTCGTGCATCCAAAAAGGGGAGAGGTGGGGCTGGATGGAGAGGGGAGGGTGGGGAGGGGCTGGGTGGGGAGGGTGGGGAGGGGCGGGGGGGAGGGGCTGGGTGGGGAGGGTGGCTGGGTGGGGAGGGGCTGGTGGGGAGGGTGGGGAGAGGCTGGGTGGGGAGGGGGGGGGGGGGGTGGGAGGGGTGGTGGGGAGGGGCTGGGTGGGGAGGGTGGGGCTGGATGGGGAGGGGTGGTGGGGAGGGTGGGGAGGGGCTGGGTGGGGAGGGGCTGGGAGAGTGGAGAGGGCTGGATGGGGAGGGTGGGGGTGGGAGGGGGGGGCTGGTCACCGTGGTGCCCTTATAAAACTCAACGTTTAACCTACTCACGCCGGCTTGTGCCCGCCCTCACAGTCGGGCATATTTGCGGAATACACCACGCCGCCGTTGAGCCTGGCCATTGACCGAGCAACCAACGTTCCTACCAGCTCCCTCCGCAGGAATGTGTTTCAGAAACGACCTGGCTCTCTCACAGATGATAGCTCAACGAAGTGGGCTCATCGCGCGGAAATGTATAGTAGCCAAATTACTCTAAACGCGTGCTCATAGATGTGGAGTGGGAAAAACCCGAAGACCAAAGACAAAGATGATAAAGATCCCCGTGTGGCCTTAACAGGCTGTAGGGGCAAGTGCTGTTCGCGAGCGCCTATGAAGGTCGGCACGGCACGAGGGGGTGGGTGGCGAGCACCACGCCCGGCCACCTTTGTCTCCTAGTGGCGATGTATACACACCGCCAGGTACTAATTAGGCTGAGTCGACCTAGGGGAGGCCCAGGACCGGTTCAAATAATCTTCACCGGGTTGGCCGTGAGCGGAAATCGAACCCGGGTCGCGAGGTTCATAGCGCAGCGCGCTGACCGCTACACTACCGCTCCCCACGAGGAGAGAGACACAAACTCAGAATATACAGCAGCAGGCGTCAGGGTCGGGTCTAACCCACGACCCCCTGTAGACCAAGCGAGGTAGTTAACATCTCCTAGCCATCGTGATGGTGATGAGAGAGAGACACGCAAACTCGAAATATACAGCAGCAGGCGTCAGGGTCGGAATCGAACCCACGACCTCCTGCATACCAGGTAAGGTAGTTAACATCTCCTAGCCACCGTGATGATGATGAGAGAGAGAGACACGCAAACTCCAAATATACAGCAGCAGGCAAGGCAGTTAACATCTCGCCACCGCGGCGCCCCTGAATTTGATTATTGTTTTATAATTCCAGATCCAAAACATCGCACATTCTCTGGCTTTGACACTCTTCCCCGAAGACACTGCTGACGAAACCATCCACCGCATCAGGACATCAACCAGGACGACTAGAAACATTAAAGACACGAGCCACAGGTGGCTCGGAGATGTTAACTACCTCGGCAGGTATACAGGAGGTCGTGGGTTCGACCCGACCCTGAAGCCTGCTGCTGTATTTGGAGTTTGTGTGTCTCTATCCCGTGGGGAGGGAATATTGAAGCGTTGTTGGGTAAGAACGTGCAGCCCTCTAGTAATGCCCAGTACCGCTCAGGCTGCTGCTTTCAGCCGTGGCCGTGGGAACGCCGCAGCGAGGCACTTTCAATTCAAAATCAAAGCGTGAGCACGTTAAGCTATCAGCGCTGTTGAATTCACACAGAGCAGTACTCCAACCGCTGAAACTATGGGTGGACTCACTTCATCAACAATCGAAGTCACGGGTACATACTCTTAGTTTTTTCGGTAAAGTCACGTAGGTAAAAAATGAAATAAAAATTTATAAAATAAAATAATATTATTTATTAGTATTATTTTACTTGTATCAATTGTAATTTCATTTTTTATAAAAATAAAATAATATTATTTAATAGTATTATTTTTTTTTTTTAATTTAATTTCATTTTTTTTTACTACGTGACTTTACCGAAAAAACTAAGAATAATATTATTTAATTAGTATTTTATTTTTTATTAATTAATTTCATTTTTTTTACCTACGTGACTTTACCGAAAAAACTAAGAATAATATTATTTGTATTAGATTATTTTATTTTTTATTAATTTCATTTATTTTTTTACCTCCGTCACTTTACCGAAAAAACTAAGAGCATGAATCCTTGCAGTCACGAAAGCTTCAAATCTAGAATCACGGGTAATTTTTTTCATTCAGATTCTGTCTCCTCGACAGACGCTGTCTTCATGAAGACGGATACTGCGTTGTGGCCGAAACGTCGTGATAATTATTTAAATTACGTTTCATTTATTATTTTATTAATTTCTTTCTACGTGACTTCACGGGTACATGTTTGTGTTCGCGCTGTCAATTCCGATAGCAGCCGCGAGGCAATCATCAACGACGGAGGGCGCAGCTGCTCTGCTGCTGCGCTGTTGGTGTTCCATAGACGCAGCCTGTGGTTGTGGCGCAGTTCGGGACGCGTGGTGCGGAGGAGGGAGAGGGGGGAGGAGATGTTGATGCTGTGCATGATCATCGCAATGGAGCACTTTGCGACGTAATGTCATTTCGACTTTGGCACACACGCACACACAACAACAACAAAAAACCGTTCGACCGGTGGTTCCGAATCTTTACGCAGCCTTACAATCCCCTTTGGTTCTCATAAAACAACAACAAAAAATGTACAATGTTAATACATATACGTAGGGTTTGATGAGACGACGCGAGTTTGTACTTATGTACCCGCTTTGTGTACGGTGCTTTTTAAATCCTTTATATTAAGTTCACTTACTTGCTTGCTTAGGACCGTGCACATCTTTCGGTCGTTTTTTAAACCCACTTCCCGTGATCCAATCGAGCTGCCATTTCCACACAGGACTCGTTGTGCATGACAATTAATGGTTCGTGAAAATTTTTTTCCAAAATGTTACACTTTTTAGGACAAAATATTATATTTAATTACCAATTGCTTAATGCTGCCATGCAATCATCTGACCCATAGGTGGCAGCCATATCAAGCCAGAGGACGAGAGGACTCTAGCCGCCACGCATATAAAGGATTTAGAGTGAAAAACTTTGTTTTTACGGATTATACTTGTCTGCAATATGTTACTGTCTTTTCTTGGATTTTCTGTTTGCACTCAGTCACATTCACTTTAAGATATTTTTTTCATGTTTAGTTTTTTTGTTTGTTGCGGTTGCACCCGATTTCAAGAGCCGAATGGCTCACAGGGCTATTACCTAATAAATAAACTTAAACTTGAGTGTTTTCGATGATTTACTTCTAACAAAATCAAAATCTGGCCGCGTCTCGCACCCCACCGCCAAAACGGGAATCTCGCGGTTGCAGCGTCCAGCCCCCAGGTTTACACGAAGTGCGCCGGGGTTATGTGACCCTGGCTGGCGTCTTGACCCCTCGCGATCTTTGATGACCCCCTGCGAAGCGGAGGGCACCACCCTCGGTAGTGTAGCAGGTATGCATCGTTTATACTGGTAGGAACTCCTGGTTACACCAGCCCACAGGGGATTCTTGTGTCAGTACGTCCGTCCGTCGTGCATCAAAAATGAGAGGGGTGGGGGGGTGGGGAGGGTGGGGGGGGTGGAGAGGGGAGGGTGGGACTGGGTGGAGAGGGAGGTGGGGAGGGGCTGGGTGGGGAGGGGCTGGGTGGAGAGGGTGGGGCTGGGTGGAGAGGGGAGGGTGGGGAGGGGCTGGGTGGGGAGGGTGGGGAGGGGTGGGGGGGAGGGGGGGTGGGCTGGGTGGGGGGTGGGAGGGGTGGGGCTGGGTGGGGGAGGGGCTGGTCACCCGTGGTGCACTTATAAAACTCAACGTTTAACCTACTCACGCCGGCTTGTGCCCGCCCTCATAGTCGGGCATATTTGCGGAATACACCACGCCGCCGTTGACTGGGCCATTGACCGAGCAACCCAACGTTCTACCAGCTCCCTCCGCAGGAATGTGTTATAACGTGACCTTTCTGCCAGCATCCAAAGTATGACAACAGCCTAAAAACAAGCCTAGGCTTGTACCTTACCGGCAAAAAAACCGGCGGTGTTCAGATGTTCAAACGCCACGTGGATACGTTTTGCGTGGTAATGAAGTCTGCATTGACCGCACACGAAACTTGTGGTGGACATGCAAAAACACACGCTATGTTAACATCTACGCATTGTACTCTTAGGTTTTTTTCGGGTAAAGTCACGTAGGTAAAAAATAAAATTAAAATTAATAACAGTAAAATAAAAATTCACGACGTTTCGGAGGCAACACAAGCTTCCGTCTTCAGGTGGAACTGTCACAGCACGATTGCTGTATCAAGTAAAGAGAAATTCCAAGAGACCCGACATTGTATATATCTGGTGAGGGGAGAGGAGCCAGGGTAGGCCCTGGATAGGAGTTTTAAAAGTTCGCTTGCTTGCTTAGGACCGTGCAAATCTTTCGGTCGTTTTTAACCAACTTCCCGTGATCCAATCGAGCTGACATTTCGCACACAGACTCGTTGTGCGTGACAATGCATTTTCTTGAAAAAAAATTTCCAAAATGCACTGTGTATGAAAAAAAATTAAATTTAATTACCATGTTTAATGCTGCCAGACAATCATCTGACCATAGGTGGCAGCCATCTCAAGCCAGAGGACGAGAGGACTCTAGCCGCCCCGATGCCACGCATATAAAGGATTTATAGTGAAAAACTTTGTTTGACGGGTTTACTTGTTTATTAATTGGTAAGGTTGGTGCGGCTGAGATTGCTGCTAGGAATGAGCCTTTGTTGTGTAGACTGGTTGAGCTGGGAGGTGCCAGAGTTGTTAAGGTGCGGCTGCTGCTAAGGGACTGGGCCTTTGTTATGTAGATAGTAGAAGCAGAAAAGGAGGTCAGGAAGAAACAGCCCTTTGCTATGTTGCTGGGTGGGTTAAACTTAAAGCAGGAAACCAGTGTGTGAAAAAAAAGTTAAACATGATAAAACAAAACTGGCTGTCTATCAGTAAACTGTACGGTAACTAAAGAATAGTGGCTGTAAAATATGGTCCAAATATGTGTAGTTAAATCTTTTTGCATGGTTAATAACATCTTTCCAATGATCACTCAGTTTGTACCCATCATCACGTTTTAATTTTATTTTTTACCTACGTGACTTTACCGAAAACACCTAAGAGTATGAATCCTTGCAGTCACGAAAGCTTCAAATCTAGAATCTACGCATTGTCTTCGACACTGATTGGCCTACACCAGAGACAGCAGCCTTATTCGTGGCCTAGTCTCTGCGGTGTCAGAGCAGAAGACGTCAAAAGGCGAACAGGCACAAGGACAGCGCCACGCGTATCAGAGCATTTGTAGCTCGGGGCGAGCAGCAGCTACATCATGGGATAGCTTTTTTTGCCAGTATCAAAGTGTGAAAAATGAATCGTAGGTTTTAGACTACCTGGCAATAAAACAGGTGCATGGGCGTTCAATCACCACGTGTATACCTTTTGCAAAGAAATGAAGTTTGCATTAACCACACATAGTGGTGAACGTAAACAAACATGGTCCGATAATTTATGCATTGTCTTTGAAACTGATTGGCCTTCGTTAAGAAGAAGAAAAAACTCTCTCTGGTGCATCCACTGGAAAGGGTGAAATCGATTCTTATTTTGATTCGATTCTTAAAATCGATTCTTATTTTTAAATCCTTTATATTAAGTTCACTTGTGCGCTTGCTTGCTTGCTTGCGCACTTACGACCGTGCAAACCTTTCGGTCGTTTTTTAACCCACTTCCCGTGATCCAATCGAGCTGACATTTTGCACACAGACTCGTTGTGCGTGACAATTAATGTTCGTGAAAAATTTTCCAAAATTTTACACTTTTTAGGACAAAAAAATTATATTTAATTACCAATTGCTCAATGGTGCCATGCAATCATCTGACCCATAGGTGGCAGCCATCTCATGCCAGAGGACGAGAGGACTCTAGCCGCCACGCATATAAAGGATTTATAGTGAAAAACTTTGTTTTTACGGCTTATACTTGTTCACACATTGGTTGTGTCACGCGGTTTAACTGCACGCCGCAGTATTAACCGGGGGCGCCCTGCCACGGATTCGAACCGCCAACCTCTGCAACAGCAAGCGGCGACCGCGCCACCACTCGGCCTCTGTGTGTCACCCACCCCCCACCACCCCCCACCTCCCACCACCCCCCACCCCCCACCACCACCCACCCACCCTTTGTGTATTTTTGGTATCGTCTTTGTTGTAACTTTATGACCCCCACCCCCCCACCCCTGTGCCCCTCCTGGGCAATGTGATCAAAAGCTTCACGGCTCATCGGATTTCATCAACTAAAGATCGTGATGTGTGACTCTGAAATAGCAGCAATGATCTCTACCCACATGAGCCGACTGGCTTGTTTTAAAAAAAAAATAGATCGTAATTTCACAAATGTATTATTTTGGCTGCGATGATTTCCTCGCCTCGGCGCGGCATTAGCTGCTAACGCGTACCTCTCAGCTTGTAATATATCTATGTATATCTCCTTAAGCTATCTTTATTTCTGCGGAACGTTTGTTCCCCAACTTCACCCCGCCGTTGACATCCCTCATGTATTACTTCCTATTAAAGTGTAATTTCCTTTAATCACCCCCCTTCGCAATATATCCTTCGACTGTTAACTTTTGCAGAACTGTGATTCGTATTTAAATCTCTCCGACTCGGCAAGTGAAACTTACTTAACATTTAATTTATTTTGTTCGGCATTAATTTTCTTCACCCGTTTTACATTTTGCCGGTGCCTTTGCGGTTTTTATCCGATGGGACACACGTGGCGTGCAGGGGTGAGAGGGAGGGTAAGTAACTTGGAGGTTGGGGACAGGAATGGAGGATGGGGGGATCAGAATATTTATTTATACTGCAGGAGGAATCCGATGAACCATAAAGCTCTTTTTCACAACACAAACAATACAAAACACGATATGAGTGCAATGTATAGAACAGGTTAACCAATTACTTAAAACATAGACAGAAATCGAACTAAAGTTTTTTTTGTTATTTTACCAGGTGCTTCTTCTTCTTGGTTCTTTCGGTAAAGTCACGTAGAAGGGAAGTAATAAAATAATAAAAATAAAACATAATAAAATAAAATAATTCTCACGAAGTTTCGGCTACAACGCAAGCAGCCGTCTTCAGGTGAAGAATGAGACACTGCCAAGCTAGGAGCTTATATATAGCTGCGTTGGTGCTTCTTCTTGGTTCTTTCGGTAAAGTCACGTAGAAGAGAAATAATAAAATAAAATAAATTTAATCATAAAAATAAAACATAATAAATTACAATTCTCATTGAAAAATAAAATATAATAAAATACAATTCTCACTGAATTGTATTTTATTATGTTATTTTTATTATTGTATTATTTACCTTCTACGTGACTTTACCGAAAAAACCAAGAAGATTAATCCCTGCAGTCACGAAAGCTTGAAATCGAAGCTCTATTTGCTATTCGTTTTTTTCAGAAGCGGCCTATCACAAATAAAAGCTCAACGAAGTGGCTTATCATCGCGTGGAAATCCACAGCAGCAAAATAATCGAAATAGTCGAGACGCATGTTTCTAAATGTGATTGAAAGAGAAGAATCTCAAGCCAGATGATGATGGCGGTGGTGGTGGTGGTTGTGTTAAGTCTGTCGAGGCTATACGGGTGATCTTTGTCTTTGATGTTGAGTGGGGAGCGGTGGGTGTAGCGGTCAGCGCACTGTGCTACGAACCTGGCGACCCGAGTTCGATTCTAGCTCACGCCCACCATCAGTGACGATTATCTGAACCCATCCTGGGCCTTCCCTAGGTCGACTCAGCCTCAAATGAGTACCTGGTGCGGTGTGTAAACATCGTCACTGGAGAGACAAAGGCGGTCGGGCGTGATGCTGGCCACCCCACCCGCTCGTGTGCAGTGCCGGCCTTCATAGGTGCTCGCTAACAGCACTTGCCCCTACAGTCCGTTAAGGCTACACGGGGGATCTTTGTATTTGTGTTGAGACAATTGGGCCTTGGAGGTTACAGATAGGTTATTGAACCCAACTTCATGGTCCATGCGGACCCCATTCTCTCTCCACATGCAACATGACCTTGAGACGTAGCCAACGGCCAGCACTTTGTTGATGGCCATGAGTTAGTGCTGGAAATTCCACATTCACATGGCAGGTACCAGTACATGAACCCCATCGGAGGCTAGTGTCTACTTCCCCCCAAGTGCTACTTATTTTATCTCCCAGATAGTTGATGATGATGACGATGATCATTCAATATACATACGTACATCATGAGGATGTACGTATGTATATTGTCACAATTAGCTCTCTCTCTGCCCACTACAGTAATTCTGGTTTTTTTGCTGCCCCACCTGATGACGGAAGCTTGTGTTGCCTCCGAAACGTCGTGATTGAATTTAGTTATTTTCATATTTTTATTTAAAATTGTATTTTCACCGACGTGACTTTACCGAACGAACCAAAGAGTATGAATATGATGATGATTGGCGATTGATGGACAGTTTGATGATGATGATGACGATGGCGGCGACGACGATGATGACGCCAATTGATGACGATGGCGACGACGATGGCGATGATGGGCAACTGGCGATGGCGATGAATGTGCGTTGAACTAAATTCTCACCGGTGCTCAATCGGAGGCGCCGTCTCAATTCCCAACGACGGTGACCATGAAGGAATGAATGAAATGGATGAATGAATTAATGGCTCGCGTCCGGGTGGAGACAGAACGACGAATGGTGGGGTGGGGGGGTGGGAAGGAGGTTTGATTAATTGTATTGCACGATGGCGAGAGATATCGTCGATAAAACATCTGTTTCCTTTCCTACCTATAGTCCGCCTGGCTCTGTTCAGTGCTCACTGTGCAGGTGGCTGCGTGTGGGTGGATGGATTGTCACTTCGCTGGATCACGAGACGTGGGTGTTGGCGGTGTGCGGTCGAGTGGGGGGGGGGTGTGAAACCTTCAAGCATTAGCAGGGTCGGCTACGTAGGGCGGTGCGAACGAAGTTCAACACAAATACCACCAGCAGTGGATCGGCATTGACTAACAGACGATACGAATGACGACGACGACGACGATGATGACAACTGTGGAATGAAACGTTGGCGTGAGAAACGGGATGGGATTGTCGAACGACGCGCATTGCTACTGCTGCTGCTACTGCTGCTGCTGCTACCGCTGCTGCTGCTGCTACCGCTGCTACTGCTGCTGTCGCTACCGCTGCCGCCGCTGCCGCTGCTGCTGCTGCTGCTACCGCTGCTACCGCTGCCGCTGCTGCTGCCGCTGCTGCTACCGCTGCTACTACTGCTGCCGCTACTGCTGCCGCTACCGCTGCTACTGCTACCGCTGCCGATGCTGCTACCGCTGCTGCTGCTGGTGGTGTTGGGTTCCTTTGGCCGCTTGGGTGACTTCGACCTGGCCCGGGTCATTTTGGCAGAGAAACATTTCTCTTGGCCTGACCTCTGAGATGGAACCTTTGCGCAGATGCCCTCGGAGTCTCGCAGTAATTGCCTCCACCGCGACTCTTGCTGAAAATGCCAATAATGGCCTTTATTGCGAACGGCGCGCGTG
The DNA here is from genome assembly GCF_015708825.2 of Lethenteron reissneri. Lineage (NCBI taxonomy): Eukaryota > Metazoa > Chordata > Hyperoartia > Petromyzontiformes > Petromyzontidae > Lethenteron > Lethenteron reissneri. The sequence goes on from NW_026891971.1 coordinate 25,745, forward strand.
CGTTGTGTGCGTGTGTGTGCTGTGTGTGTGTGCGTGTGCTGTATGTGTGTGTGCTGTTGTGTGTGCGTGTACGTGTTGTGTGTTGTGTGTGTGTTTGTGTGCTGTGTGTGTGCGTTTGTGTACGTGTGTGTGCGTGTGTGTGCGTGCTGTGTGTGTGCGTGTGTGTTGTGTGCTGTGTGCACGCGTGTGTGTGTGCTGTGTGTGTGTGCGTGTGTGTGCTGTGTGTGTTGTGTGTGTGTGTGTACTGTGTGTGTGCTGTGTGTGTGCGTGTGTGCTGTGTGTGTGGTTGTGTGTTAACGTGTGTGTGCTGTGTGTGCGTGTGTGTGTGCGTGTGTGTGTGCGTATGTGTACGTGTGTGTACGTGCGTGTGTGTGTGCTGTATGTGTGTGCTGTGTGTGCTGTGTGTGTTGTGCTATGTTTGTGTGCTGTGTTGCTGTTTGTGTACTATGTGTGTGTGCTGTGGTGTGTGTGTGTGTACGTGTGTACTGTGTGTGTGTGGTGTGTGTGCTATGTTTGTGTGCTGTGTGTGTGCTGTTTTGTACTATGTGTGTGTGTGTGCTGTATGTGTGTGCTGTGTGTGTGTACGTGTGTGTGTGTGCTGTGTGTGTGTGTACTGTGTGTGTGCTGTGTGTGTGTGTACTGTGTGTGTGTGTGCTGTGTGTGCTGTGCGTGTGTGTGTGGGAGCGGTGGTGTAGCGGTTAGCGCTACGCTGCGTTCGAACCCAGGCGACCCGAGTTCGATTCCCGCGCACGGCCATCACCGGCGACAATTATCTGAACCGTGCTGGGCCTCCCCGAGGTCGACTCAGCTCAAATTAATACCTGGTACGGTGTGTAAACATCACCACGAGGGAGACAAAGGCGGCCGGGGGTGGCGCTGGTCACTCACGCATCTGGCCTTCATAAGTGCTCGCTAACAGCACTTGCCCCGAAACTACATCAAGGCTATACGAAGGAACTTTGTCTTTGTGTAAATATACGTGCAGGGGGGGGAGGGGGGGTGGGGGCGGTGACGCAGGGGTAAACGTTTCGTGCTCACGGCCAACACCAGCGACAAGTCCAGTCCTGGACCTCTCCCCTCGGTTGACTCAACCTCAAATTGAGTACCTGGTGCGACCGCGGAACAAACATCACCACGCAGGGAGAGACAAAGGCGGCCGGGCGCGCGTCCAGCCACCGACCGCATCACGTGCCGTGCGGACCTTCATCGGTGCTGCCACTCGCTCCGAACGGCACTTGCCCCAACCGTCGGTCGCAGGCTACGCTGGTCACCTTTGTCTTCGTTACGCGTGTGACGTGCACATTACCCTGGGGTTTGTGCTGCTATTTATCACACCGCACGGTAATCTCCGCGACCCGGGTTACGTTCAAACTTAAGTGGCAATACAGTGTTCTTTTTCAACTTGACCTGAGCTTTACTTGGGTCAGCTCAGCCCAAAATGAGTGGCCGTGCAGCGTCGTCAATTCGCCTGAGCGTCAACGATGGATGAGGGCGGGAGACGCTCCTTGACGTACCATCCTCCACCGCTCTCGTCGATTCACATCAGTATCTAGCCCGTCTAGAACATCACTACAATTCACATCACTCTCTCTAGCCCGTCTAGAACATCACTACAATTCACATCACTCTCTCTAGCCCGTCTAGAACATCACTACAATTCACTTCACTCTCTTTAGCCCGTCTAGAACATCACTACAATTCACATCACTCTCTAGCCCGTCTAGAACATCACTACAATTCACATCACTCTCTCTAG
>NW_026891971.1:32500-38232 GCF_015708825.2 Lethenteron reissneri
AATGCTGATGATCATGATGGCGAGTGAAGATGATGGTGACGATGATGGCGATGATGCTGTTGACGATGGTGTTGACGATGATGGTGACGATGATGATGGTGATATTGAAGATGGTGTTGACGATGATTATGACGATGATGATGATGGCGATGAGGATGGTGACGATGATGGTGACGATGATGGTGGTGGTGGTGATGATGGTGATGATGATGGTGTTGACGATGATAGTGGCGATGATGATGATGATGGTGTTGACGATGATGATGGTGTGACGATGATGTTGATGATGGTGTTGACGATGATGGTGTTGACGATGATGTTGATGATGGTGTTGACGATGTTGATGATTTGACGATGATGTTGATGATGATCTTGACGATGATGATGATGGTGTTGACGATGATGTTGATGATGATCTTGACGATGATGATGGTGTTGACGATGATGTTGATGATGTTTGACGATGATGTTGTTGATGATGATGTTGACGATGATGATGGTGACGATGGTGTTGACGATGATGATGTTGTAGGAATGATGTTGACGATGGTGTTGACGAGGATGATGATGGTGTTGACGATGATGATGATGGTGTTAACGATGATGATGATGGTGTTAACGATGATGATGATGATGGTGTGACGATGATGATGATGGTGTTGACGATTATTTTTTATGTTGATGATGTTGTTGACGATGATGATGGTGGTGTTGACTATGATGTTGATGATGATGATGGTGTTGACGATGATGTTGCTGATGATGATGGTGTTGACGATGAGGGTGTTGACGATGATGTTGATGATAGTGTTGATGTTGATGATGATGTGACGATGATGTTGTTGACGATGATGATGTTGACGATGATGATGTTGATGATGATGTTGACGATGATGTTGACGATGCTTGCTACTGTTGTAGCCTGCGCAGCTCGAAAGAAGCGATGGCTTTTTTTTACTTTTACGACGTAATTGCAACACAATGAAACTGCCTCATTTGCATAATTAGGGTAATTGAAATGCAACACAGATCATTTATTAAAAATCTCATTTCAAGGTCATTGTTAACTGGATTCTTCCATTCATCTGTCAAGGCAAGGCAAAGATGCCCCGCACAGCCCAGCAAACAGTCGGGGCAAGTGCTGATAGCGAGTAGCAGCACCTGTGAAGGCCGGCACGGCACACGCGGGGGTGGGTGGCCAGCACCACGCCCGACCGCCTTGTCTCCCCAGCGGCGATGTTTACACACCGTACCAGGTACTCATTTGAGGCTGAGTCGACCTAGGGGGAGGCCCAGGACCGGTTCAGATAATTGTCAGCGGTGTTAGTGGCCGTGAGCGGGAATCGAACTCGTGTTGACGGTCGTGAATGCTGGCAACCCGGCCCCCTCGCGAGGTTTACCGGCCTTCACGAGTGCTGCGACTCGCTTTCAGTACTTGCAAGCTTCAGTCTGTCAAGGCTATACGGGTGAGTTTCAGTTCAGTTTCAGTTTCATTTATTTGGCAGCCCTGTGAGCCATGCGGCTCTTGAATCGGGTGCAACCGCGACAACATAAACATGAACAAGAAAACATCTTAAAAGTGGCTACGCGCAAACAGAAAAATCCAGGAAAAAACAGCGAAGTCTTGTAGAAAAAAGCACCGTATTTCAAGGCTGTGTGCAAAATCCCAGTGGGATGCGAGTCAAACAATAACAACGATAATACTATTTAGATAAAAGTTATCAGGCTAACTCTGTCTGCAACAAACAAATATGGCTAAACCAAAAGTTTTCGAAATCACCAAAAAAATCTATAATAACAATATTTGTCATTGGTGATGGCGATGGTGATGGCGGTGGTGATGGTAATGGTGGTGGCGATGATAATGGTGATGGTGGTAGCGATGGTAATGGTGATGGTGGTGGTAATGGTAATGGTGGTGGCGATCGTAATGGTAATGGTGGTGCTGATGGCAGTGGTGGTGGCGATGGTAATGGTAATGGTGATGGCGATGCTGTGAACAGCTTTAGCCACGGTGACATCGTCATCTTGACCTCAGCTGTGCAAGCTGCAGGTGTCTGACCGCTGAGCTCACCGCCCCGACCCCCAACGCATCCCGAGGTTGCGTCTCGTGGTCACAGTTTCGAGGGCTCAAAGTGGCCTGGCATATTAACAGAGGCGGCGAGACAGCGTGTGAGAATGTCAAGAGTGGCTTGCTGTTCGGAAGCAATATCAGCGAAAAGGATGTCAGAGTTTTCGAGAAGGGCGGACGAAAGTGCCGGGAGAAATTACAAAAAAAAATGTGGATTTGCTCATATGACGTCCGAGCGTAATACACCAAAGTAAATAATTTCGTGCACATTTTGGTATGTGTGTGTTGGGCTCCAGAAATTAATATCGGAGAGAGCGAGAGACGAAAGAAACGTACGTCTAAAAGTGCGGATTATTATTAAAAAGTAGACCGTCTTTAAATATTAATCCCTCTGAACGTCGGCGAGACGTCCGTCAGTCCAGCGGGATTTTAATATCGCGGGCACCCTGATTGGGGATATTTCCGTAGCAGCTGAGTCAACGCGACCCCACCCCTCCTCTACTCCCCTCCTCCACCTGCCACCCTCCACCCCCCTCCTCCTCCCTCCCCCCTCTCCTCTACCCTCCCCCATCCTCCACCTCTTACCCCCCGCCGCTCCTCCCCCTTATCTCCTCCAACCCTCACACCCCCCACCCCTCACACCCCCCACCCCTCACCCCCACCCCTCACACCCCCCACCCGTCCCACCCCCCCCCCTCACCCCCACCCCTCACACCCCCACCCCTCACACCCCCACCCCTCACACCCCCCACCCCTCACCCCCACCCCTCACACCCCCCACCCCTCACACCCCCCACCCCTCACCCCACCCCTCACACCCCCCACCCGTCACACCCCCCACCCCTCACCCCCACCCCTCACACCCCCCCCCCTCACCAATAACAGTTGTGAATATTTGACCCGGTGCTGGGCATCCCCTAGGTCGACTCGGCCTAAAATAAGTACCCGGTGCGGTGTGTAAACATCGCCACTGGGGAGACAAAGGCGGCCGGAGAAGCACGTGCCGTTTGGTTTGTCGGGATCAACCCGCGTAAAATGTGTTTAATGAACATACATTTATGATAGAGGTGTTTCTTTTGGGGTGATCGCGTAAATATATATAAATGTTCGTTTAAACCCTCCACCACCCGACACAACCAACTAGTAAGGGTTGTCACGTAAACAGAAAGTGGCCAATTCGTCACGAGTACAGCACTAACCGGTGTGTCGGAGAGCCAAGCCACAACATTTCACACATTTATATATTTACGCCATCTAACCCAAAAAAAACCTTTATTATGGATGCTATTCTTCTTGGTTATTTCGGTAAATTCACGTAGAAGGGAAATAATAAAATAATAAAAATAAACATTTTAAATAATTCTCACGACGTTTCGGCCACAACGCAAGCAGCCGTCTTCAGGTGAAGAACAGGTCTGTCGGAAAGACAAACCTTTATGTTTAATTTTTAATTTTTTTATTTCCCTTCTACGTGACTTTACCGAAAGAACCTAAGAAGATGAATCCCTGCAGTCACGAAAGCTTTAAATCGAAATTTATGGATGCTATTGGTCGCGAAAGCCTCCTTCTACGTGTTAAACGAACACACATTCTTCGCTTCCTAAAATATTGCTTCGAAACAAACGTTCCACGTCACGTAAAGGTCGGTGGGGCAGGGAAGGGCATCCAGGTTTCGGTTACGGATATCACTCGCCACGGACGTTAGCTGTGGCTCACTGATAATAAATAATAAAACAAATGTGTGGGTTACATCGCGTGAGTATAAATGTGCCGGTAAACCCGCTACCACCCGACACAGCCAATTCGCAATGCTGATGTCACGTAAACAGAACGGAGCCAATTCGTTACCACTTCAGCGCACACGCCGGCTGTGTGTGGGAGAGTTAAACCCGCAGCTTTTTTTTTAGGTTTTTTTCCGGAAAAGTCACGTAGGTAAAAAATAAAAATTTACAAAAGTAAAATAAAACAATTTTATTTTTATCACGTAGGTAAAAAATTAAATTAATAAAGTAAAATAAAAAAATTAATAAAAGTAATTTTTTTAAAAATAAAATAAAAATTATTTTATTTTTATTTTACTTTTATTAATTTTTATTTGTTACCTACGTGACTTTACCGAAAAAACCTAAGAATATGAATCCTTGCAGTCACGAAAGCTTCAAATCTAGAACCCGCAGCTTTTACCAATTAAGCGACGTGACGTTTCGCCGGGAATGGCACCCAGCGTCATCGGGAGCGATTTCGGATATAATTGCCACGGCTCTCACCCGCCACGCCACCGCTCTTACCCACGCGTGCATCATCTCAATCTCACGAATAATTGTCTTTTTTTCAGGAGGAGGAGGAGGGGGCCGTCGCCTACTAACCCAAAAAAACTGATATTAGCATTTAAATAATGGCAGCAATTGGCGATAAGAGCTGTTAGCATTTGTGCGTGGACTTGCGACGGATAATGCGAGTCGAGCGAATGTGCCCGCCTGTGCTTACAACAGACGGGGGTGGGTGGGGTGGGGGAGAGGTTACCGCTGGTAAATAAAGAGAGAGATTTATTTCCTAATTTCTCTTTAATAGGAAGCAATGGCATTAGCGGCGGTAACTTCGCGGGAATGAATGTTGCGGAAATCTCCTGGGGAGGTTTATTTATGCCTCGCTGTATGCGGGTTCGGCCACTAACGAAGAACGAGTTCGTGGTGGCCGTCTGGAACCTCTCTTTCTCTCCTTGCCTGCCTGCCACAGTTCCTATAATCCTGTTACATTGCTTTCATGGCTTTATTTTGGTGATTTCGAAAAGTGTATTGGTTTAGCCATGTTTGTTTGTTGTAGTACAGAGTTAGACTGATGGCCTTAATCTAAGTTGTCTTGTGTTGTTGTTGTTGTTTGACTTGCATCCCACTGGGATTGTTGCACACAGCGTTGGTGTACGGTGATTTTTTTTCTGCAATATTTTGCTGTCTTTTCTTGGATTTTCTGTTTACACTTAGTCACATATTCACTTTAAGATGTTTTTTGTTCATGTTTTTTGTTTTTTGCTTGTTGCGGTTGCACCCGATTCAAGAGCCGAATGGCAAAACACATAACTCTGATAATGTATGCACTGTCCTTGAAGTTGATTGGTCCACACCCGAGATAACTTCCTTAGAGCCTAGTCTGTTTTTGTTTGCATTATGACTGCAGGTATTGAGGTCTATGCAAACATGACTCCTCGTAAAAAAGGTGTCAGTTTTGTTGCCAGATAAAAGGGTAAAAAACAATTATCATATTTTTTACTGGCAAATGAGGTACCAATGGTGTTAAAATAGTTTAGTTTAATAGTTTAAGAATATTTTTTGTTTCATAGCTACCTGCTGCCACCATAAACATTTCAACTCGTGCAGCAGAGAACCGCGGGAGAGTAGTCGCTTGTCAAAAGCTACAATTGAAAAAAAAAGATTTATTAACCTGGCAAAAAACTGCACTACATTTACACGCGGCTACAAATACCTTCCCGACCACTGCTACTTCTCCATTTGATTACATCTACGCACACACACAGAAATTAACACCGAAGGCGATTCCCGGCTGGACAAAGCAACCTGGATTTAAACTCACGTTTTCAAGAGTACCGGCTTCAGCGCCCGTCTCCGACGCAGCCAATTAGAAGGAAGCATCTCCGAAAGCCGAT
>NW_026891972.1:0-19451 GCF_015708825.2 Lethenteron reissneri
GTAAAATTTTGACTTTTTTTGGTGCACGAGCAATCTGCTGGGAAAGCGTGTGGAAGTTTCGTGACGTTCGGACGATATTTGGCGACACTAAAATGAGCGTTTTGCCAGCTCCAGGGAATTCGGAGCGAGAGAAACGAGGCCCCGTAACGCACATGAGAGCAATCCCGGCCAATTTCTACCGTTTGATGGGGTCTATGTGTAAAATTTTGACTTTTTTTGGTGCACGAGCAAATCTGCTGGAAAGCGTGTGGAAGTTTCGTGACGTTCGGACGATATTTGGCGACACAAAAATTGCGATTTCCCAGCTTCAGGGAATTCGGAGCGAGAGAAACGAGGCCCCGTAACGCACATGAGAGCAATCCCGGCCAATTTCTACCGTTTGATGGGGTCTATGTGTGCTGGAAAAGCGTGTGGAAGTTTCGTGACGTTCGGACGATATTTGGCGACACTATAATGAGCGTTTTGCCAGCTCCAGGGAATTCGGAGCGAGAGAAACGAGGCCCCGTAACGCACATGAGAGCAATCCCGGCCAATTTCTACCGTTTGATGGGGTCTATTGTGCTGGAAAAGCGTGTGGAAGTTTCGTGACGTTCGGACGATATTTGGCGACACTTAATGAGCGTTTTGCCAGCTCCAGGGAATTCGGAGCGAGAGAAACGAGGCCCCGTAACGCACATGAGAGCAATCCCGGCCAATTTCTACCGTTTGATGGGGTCTATGTGTAAAAATTTTGACTTTTTTTGGTGCACGAGCAAATCTGCTGGGAAAGCGTGTGGAAGTTTCGTGACGTTCGGACGATATTTGGCGACACTAAAATGAGCGTTTTGCCAGCTCCAGGGAATTCGGAGCGAGAGAAACGAGGCCCCGTAACGCACATGAGAGCAATCCCGGCCAATTTCTACCGTTTGATGGGGTCTATGTGTAAAAATTTTGACTTTTTTTGGTGCACGAGCAAATCTGCTGGGAAAGCGTGTGGAAGTTTCGTGACGTTCGGACGATATTTGGCGACACTAAATGAGCGTTTTGCCAGCTCCAGGGAATTCGGAGCGAGAGAAACGAGGCCCCGTAACGCACATGAGAGCAATCCCGGCCAATTTCTACCGTTTGATGGGGTCTATGTGTAAAAATTTTGACTTTTTTTGGTGCACGAGCAAATCTGCTGGAAAAGCCTGTGGACGGTCGTGACGTTCGTACGATATTTGGCGACACAAAAATTGCGATTTCCCAGCTTCAGGGAATTCGGAGCGAGAGAAACGAGGCCCCGTAACGCACATGAGAGCAATCCCGGCCAATTTCTACCGTTGATGGGTCTATGTGTGCTGGAAAAGCGTGTGGAAGTTTCGTGACGTTCGGACGATATTTGGCGACACTATAATGAGCGTTTTGCCAGCTCCAGGGAATTCGGAGCGAGAGAAACGAGGCCCCGTAACGCACATGAGAGCAATCCCGGCCAATTTCTACCGTTTGATGGGGTCTATGTGCTGGAAAAGGTGTGGAAGTTTCTGACGTTCGGACGATATTTGGCGACACGAAGTGTAATGAGCGTTTTGCCCTCCAGGGAATTCGGAGCGAGAGAAACGAGGCCCCGTAACGCACATGAGAGCAATCCCGGCCAATTTCTAACCGTTTGATGGGGTCTATGTGTAAAATTTGACTTTTTTGGTGCACGAGCAAATCTGCTGGGAAAGCGTGTGGAAGTTTCGTGACGTTCGACGATATTTGGCGACACTAAATGAGCGTTTTGCCAGCTCCAGGGAATTCGGAGCGAGAGAAACGAGGCCCCGTAACGCACATGAGAGCAATCCCGGCCAATTTCTACCGTTTGATGGGTCTATGTAAAAATTTTGACTTTTTTTGGTGCACGAGCAAATCTGCTGGGAAAGCGTGTGGAAGTTTCGTGACGTTCGGACGATATTTGGCGACACTAATGAGCGTTTTGCCAGCTCCAGGGAATTCGGAGCGAGAGAAACGAGGCCCCGTAACGCACATGAAGCAATCCCGCCAATTTCTACCGTTTGATGGGGTCTATGTGTAAAATTTTGACTTTTTTGGTGCACGAGCAAATCTTCTGGAAACCTGTGGACGTTTCGTGACGTGTACGATATTTGGCGACAAAATTGCGTTTTCCAGCTTCAGGGAATTCGGAGCGAGAGAAACGAGGCCCCGTACGCACATTGAGCAATCCCGGCCATTCTACCGTTTGATGGGGTCTATGTGTGCTGGAAAAGCGTGTGGAAGTTTCGTGACGTTCGTACTATTTGGCGACACTATAATGAGCGTTTTGCCAGCTCCAGGAATTCGAGCGAGAGAAACGAGGCCCCGTAACGCACATGAGAGCAATCCCGCCAATTTTATCTATGTCGTTTTGACTGATGGGGTCAAATGTGCTGGAAAGCGTGTGGGAAGTTTCGTGACGTTCGGACTATTTTGCGACACTATAATGAGCGTTTGCCGCTCCAGGGAATTCGGAGCGAGAGAAACGAGGCCCGTAACGCACATGAAGCAATCCCGGCCAATTTCTACCGTTTGATGGGGTCTATGTGTAAAAATTTTGACTTTTTTTGGTGCACGAGCAAATCTGCTGGAAAGCGTGTGGAAGTTCGTGACGTTCGGACGATATTTGGCGACACTAAAATGAGCGTTTTGCCAGCTCAGGGAATTCGGAGCGAGAGAAACGAGGCCCCGTAACGCACATGAGAGCAATCCCGGCCAATTTCTACCGTTTGATGGGGTCTATGTGTAAAAATTTTGACTTTTTTGGTGCACGAGCAAATCTGTGGAAAGCGTGTGGAAGTTTCGTGACGTTCGGACGATATTTGGCGACACTAAAATGAGCGTTTTGCCAGCTCCAGGGAATTCGGAGCGAGAGAAACGAGGCCCGTAACGCACATGAGAGCAATCCCGGCCAATTTCTACCGTTTGATGGGGTCTATGTGTGCTGGAAAAGCGTGTGGAAGTTTCGTGACGTTCGGACGATATTTGGCGACACTATAATGAGCGTTTTGCCAGCTCCAGGGAATTCGGAGCGAGAGAAACGAGGCCCCGTAACGCACATGAGAGCAATCCCGGCCAATTTCTACCGTTTGATGGGGTCTATGTGTGCTGGAAAAGCGTGTGGAAGTTTCGTGACGTTCGGACGATATTTGGCGACACTAAATGAGCGTTTTGCCAGCTCCAGGGAATTCGGAGCGAGAGAAACGAGGCCCGTAACGCACATGAGAGCAATCCCGGCCAATTTCTACCGTTTGATGGGGTCTATGTGTAAAAATTTTGACTTTTTTTGGTGCACGAGCAAATCTGCTGGAAAGCGTGTGGAAGTTCGTGACGTTCGGACGATATTTGGCGACACTAAAATGAGCGTTTTGCCAGCTCCAGGGAATTCGGAGCGAGAGAAACGAGGCCCCGTAACGCACATGAGAGCAATCCCGGCCAATTTCTACCGTTTGATGGGGTCTATGTGTAAAAATTTTGACTTTTTTTGGTGCACGAGCAAATCTGGGAAAGCGTGTGGAAGTTTCGTGACGTTCGGACGATATTTGGCGACACTAATGAGCGTTTTGCCAGCTCCAGGGAATTCGGAGCGAGAGAAACGAGGCCCCGTAACGCACATGAGAGCAATCCCGGCCAATTTCTACCGTTTGATGGGGTCTATGTGTAAAAATTTTGATTTTTTGGTGCACGAGCAAATCTGCTGGAAAGCGTGGGAAGTTTCGTGACGTTCGGACGATATTTGGCGACAAAATGAGCGTTTTGCCAGCTCCAGGGAATTCGGAGCGAGAGAAACGAGGCCCCGTAACGCACATGAGAGCAATCCCGGCCAATTTCTACCGTTTGATGGGGTCTATGTGTGCTGCAAAGCTGGTGTGGAAGTTTCGTGACGTTCGGACGATATTTGGCGACACTAATGAGCGTTTTGCCAGCTCCAGGGAATTCGGAGCGAGAGAAACGAGGCCCCGTAACGCACATGAGAGCAATCCCGGCCAATTTCTACCGTTTGATGGGGTCTATGTGTAAAAATTTTGACTTTTTTTGGTGCACGAGCAAATCTGCTGGAAAGCTGTGGAAGTTCGTGACGTTCGACGATATTTGGCGACACTAAAATGAGCGATTTGCCAGCCAGGGAATTCGGAGCGAGAGAAACGAGGCCCCGTAACGCACATGAGAGCAATCCCGGCCAATTTCTACCGTTTGATGGGGTCTATGTGTAAAAATTTGACTTTTTTGGTGCACGAGCAAATCTGCTGGAAAGCGTGTGGAAGTTTCGTGACGTTCGGACGATATTTGGCGACACTAAAATGAGCGTTTTGCCAGCTCCAGGGAATTCGGAGCGAGAGAAACGAGGCCCCGTAACGCACATGAGAGCAATCCCGGCCAATTTCTACCGTTTGATGGGGTCTATGTGTAAAAATTTTGACTTTTTTGGTGCACGAGCAAATCTGCTGGAAAGCTGTGGAGTTTCGTGACGTTCGACGATATTTGGCGACACTAAAATGAGCGATTTGCCAGCTCCAGGGAATTCGGAGCGAGAGAAACGAGGCCCCGTAACGCACATGAGAGCAATCCCGGCCAATTTCTACCGTTTGATGGGGTCTATGTGTAAAAATTTTGACTTTTTTTGGTGCACGAGCAAATCTGCTGGAAAGCGTGTGGAAGTTTCGTGACGTTCGGACGATATTTGGCGACACTAAATGAGCGTTTTGCCAGCTCCAGGGAATTCGGAGCGAGAGAAACGAGGCCCCGTAACGCACATGAGAGCAATCCCGGCCAATTTCTACCGTTTGATGGGGTCTATGTGTAAAAATTTTGACTTTTTTTGGTGCACGAGCAAATCTGCTGGAAAGCGTGTGGAAGTTTCGTGACGTTCGGACGATATTTGGCGACACTAAAATGAGCGTTTTGCCAGCTCCAGGGAATTCGGAGCGAGAGAAACGAGGCCCCGTAACGCACATGAGAGCAATCCCGGCCAATTTCTACCGTTTGATGGGGTCTATGTGTAAAAATTTTGACTTTTTTGGTGCACGAGCAAATCTGCTGGGAAAGCGTGTGGAAGTTTCGTGACGTTCGGACGATATTTGGCGACACTAAAATGAGCGTTTGCCAGCTCCAGGGAATTCGGAGCGAGAGAAACGAGGCCCCGTAACGCACATGAGAGCAATCCCGGCCAATTTCTACCGTTTGATGGGGTCTAGTGTGCTGGAAAAGTGTGGAAGTTCGTGACGTTCGTACGATATTTGGCGACACTAAATGAGCGTTTGCCAGCTCCAGGGAATTCGGAGCGAGAGAAACGAGGCCCCGTAACGCACATGAGAGCAATCCCGGCCAATTTCTACCGTTTGATGGGGTCTATGGTGCTGGAAAAGCGTGTGGAAGTTTCGTGACGTTCGGACGATATTTGGCGACACTAAATGAGCGTTTTGCCAGCTCCAGGGAATTCGGAGCGAGAGAAACGAGGCCCCGTAACGCACATGAGAGCAATCCCGGCCAATTTCTACCGTTTGATGGGGTCTATGTGTAAAAATTTTGACTTTTTTGGTGCACGAGCAAATCTGCTGGAAAGCGTGTGGAAGTTTCGTGACGTTCGGACGATATTTGGCGACACTAAAATGAGCGTTTTGCCAGCTCCAGGGAATTCGGAGCGAGAGAAACGAGGCCCCGTAACGCACATGAGAGCAATCCCGGCCAATTTCTACCGTTTGATGGGGTCTATGTGTAAAAATTTTGACTTTTTTGGTGCACGAGCAAATCTGCTGGAAAGCGTGGAGGTTCGTGACGTTCGACGATATTTGGCGACACTAAAATGAGCGATTTCCCAGCTCCAGGGAATTCGGAGCGAGAGAAACGAGGCCCCGTAACGCACATGAGAGCAATCCCGGCCAATTTCTACCGTTTGATGGGGTCTATGTGTAAAAATTTTGACTTTTTTGGTGCACGAGCAAATCTGCTGGGAAAGCGTGTGGAAGTTTCGTGACGTTCGGACGATATTTGGCGACACTAAATGAGCGTTTTGCCAGCTCCAGGGAATTCGGAGCGAGAGAAACGAGGCCCGTAACGCACATGAGAGCAATCCCGGCCAATTTCTACCGTTTGATGGGGTCTATGTGTAAAAATTTTGACTTTTTTTGGTGCACGAGCAAATCTGCTGGAAAGCTGTGGACGGTTCGTGACGTTCGTACGATTTGGCGACAAAAAATGCGATTTCCCAGCTCAGGGAATTCGGAGCGAGAGAAACGAGGCCCCGTAACGCACATGAGAGCAATCCCGGCCAATTTCTACCGTTTGATGGGGTCTATGTGGTGTGGAAAAGCGTGTGGAAGTTCGTGACGTTCGTACGATATTTGGCGACACTAAATGAGCGTTTTGCCAGCTCCAGGGAATTCGGAGCGAGAGAAACGAGGCCCCGTAACGCACATGAGAGCAATCCCGGCCAATTTCTACCGTTTGATGGGGTCTATGTGTAAAATTTTGACTTTTTTTGGTGCACGAGCAAATCTGCTGGAAAAGCGTGTGGACGGTTCGTGACGTTCGGACGATATTTGGCGACACTAAAATGAGCGATTTGCCAGCTCCAGGGAATTCGGAGCGAGAGAAACGAGGCCCCGTAACGCACATGAGAGCAATCCCGGCCAATTTCTACCGTTTGATGGGGTCTATGTGTAAAAATTTTGACTTTTTTGGTGCACGAGCAAATCTGCTGGAAAGCGTGTGGAAGTTTCGTGACGTTCGGACGATATTGGCGACACTAAAATGAGCGTTTTGCCAGCTCCAGGGAATTCGGAGCGAGAGAAACGAGGCCCCGTAACGCACATGAGAGCAATCCCGGCCAATTTCTACCGTTTGATGGGGTCTATGTGTAAAAATTTTGACTTTTTTTGGTGCACGAGCAAATCTGCTGGAAAAGCCTGTGGAAGTTCGTGACGTTCGTACGATATTGGCGACACTAAAATGAGCGATTTCCCAGCTCCAGGGAATTCGGAGCGAGAGAAACGAGGCCCCGTAACGCACATGAGAGCAATCCCGGCCAATTTCTACCGTTTGATGGGGTCTATGTGTAAAAATTTTGACTTTTTTGGTGCACGAGCAAATCTGCTGGAAAGCGTGTGGAAGTTTCGTGACGTTCGGACGATATTTGGCGACACTAAAATGAGCGTTTGCCAGCTCCAGGGAATTCGGAGCGAGAGAAACGAGGCCCGTAACGCACATGAGAGCAATCCCGGCCAATTTCTACCGTTTGATGGGGTCTATGTGTAAAAATTTTGACTTTTTTGGTGCACGAGCAAATCTGCTGGAAAAGCGTGGAACGGTTCGTGACGTTCGTACGATATTTGGCGACAAAAAATTGCGATTTCCCAGCTTCAGGGAATTCGGAGCGAGAGAAACGAGGCCCCGTAACGCACATGAGAGCAATCCCGGCCAATTTCTACCGTTTGATGGGGTCTATGTGTGCTGGAAAAGCGTGTGGAAGTTTCGTGACGTTCGTACGATATTTGGCGACACTATAATGAGCGTTTTGCCAGCTCCAGGGAATTCGGAGCGAGAGAAACGAGGCCCGTAACGCACATGAGAGCAATCCCGGCCAATTTCTACCGTTTGATGGGGTCTATGTGTGCTGGAAAAGCGTGTGGAAGTTTCGTGACGTTCGGACGATATTTGGCGACACTAATGAGCGTTTGCCAGCTCCAGGGAATTCGGAGCGAGAGAAACGAGGCCCCGTAACGCACATGAGAGCAATCCCGGCCAATTTCTACCGTTTGATGGGGTCTATGTGTAAAAATTTTGACTTTTTTTGGTGCACGAGCAAATCTGCTGGAAAGCGTGTGGAAGTTTCGTGACGTTCGGACGATATTTGGCGACACTAAATGAGCGTTTTGCCAGCTCCAGGGAATTCGGAGCGAGAGAAACGAGGCCCCGTAACGCACATGAGAGCAATCCCGGCCAATTTCTACCGTTTGATGGGGTCTATGTGTAAAAATTTTGACTTTTTTTGGTGCACGAGCAAATCTGCTGGAAAAGCCTGTGGACGGTTCGTGACGTTCGTACGATATTTGGCGATCACAAAAATGTTGCCGATTTCCCAGCTTCAGGGAATTCGGACGCAGAGGAACGAGGCCCCGTAACGTCACATCTCCAGAGACTAATCCCAGCGCCAACTTTCTACCGTTTGATGGGTCCTATGTGCTGCCTGGAAAGCGTGTGTGAGAAGTTTCGGACGTTCGGACCGATATTTCGGCGACACCTATAATGAGCGTTTTGCCAGCTCCAGGGAATTCGGAGCGAGCAGTAACGAGGCCCCGTAACGCACATGAGAGCAATCCGGCCAATTCTTACCGTTTTGATGGGGTCTATGTGTGCTGGAAAAGCCGTGTGGAAGTTTCGTGACGTTCGGACGATATTGGCGACACTATAATTCAGCGTCTTTTGCCCAGCTCCAGGGAATTTCGGACCGAGAGAAACGAGGCCCCGTAACGCACATGAGAGCAATCCCGGCAATTTCTACCGGTTGATGGGGTCTAGTGTGCTGGAAAAGCGTGTGGAAGTTTCGTGACGTTCGGACGATATTTTGCGACACTATAATGAGCGTTTTGCCAGCTCCAGGGAATTCGGAGCGAGAGAAACGAGGCCCCGTAACGCAATGAGAGCAATCCCGGCCAATTTCTACCGTTTGATGGGGTCTATGTGTAAAAATTTTGACTTTTTTTGGTGCACGAGCAAATCTGCTGGGAAAGCCTGTGGAAGTTTCGTGACGTTCGGACGATATTTTGGCGACACTAAAATGAGCGTTTTGCCAGCTCCAGGGAATTCGGAGGCGGACGAGAAACGAGGCCCTCGTACCGCACATGAGAGCAATCCCGGCCAATTTCTACCGTTTGATGGGGTCTATGTGTAAAAATTTGACTTTTTTTGGTGCAACGAGCAAATCTGCTGGAAAAGCCTGTGGACGGTTCGTGACGTTCGTACGATATTTGGCGACACAAAAAATTGCGATTTCCCAGCTTCAGGGAATTCGGAGCGAGAGGAACGAGGCCCCGTAACGCACATGAGAGCAATCCCGGCCAATTTCTACCGTTTGATGGGGTCTATGTGTAAAAATTTTGACTTTTTTTGGTGCACGAGCAAATCTGCTGGGAAAGCGTGTGGAAGTTTCGTGACGTTCGGACGATATTTGGCGACACTAAAATGAGCGTTTTGCCAGCTCCAGGGAATTCGGAGCGAGAGAAACGAGGCCCCGTAACGCACATGAGAGCAATCCCGACCAATTTCTACCGTTTGATGGGGGTCTATGTGTAAAAATTTTGACTTTTTTTGGTGCACGAGCAAATCTGCTGGGAAAGCGTGTGGAAGTTTCGTGACGTTCGGACCATATTTGGCGACACTAAAATGAGCGTTTTGCCAGCTCCAGGGAATTCGGAGCGAGAGAAACGAGGCCCCGTAACGCACATGAGAGCAATCCCGGCCAATTTCTACCGTTTGATGGGGTCTATGTGTAAAAATTTTGACTTTTTTTGGTGCACGAGCAAATCTGCTGGAAAAGCCTGTGGACGGTTCGTGACGTTCGTACGATATTTGGCGACACAAAAAATTGCGATTTCCCAGCTTCAGGGGAATTCGGAGCGAGAGAAACGAGGCCCCGTAACGCACATGAGAGCAATCCCGGCCAATTTCTACCGTTTGATGGGGTCTATGTGTGCTGGAAAAGCGTGTGGAAGTTTCGTGACGTTCGGACGATATTTGGCGACACTATAATGAGCGTTTTGCCAGCTCCAGGGAATTCGGAGCGAGAGAAACGAGGCCCCGTAACGCACATGAGAGCAATCCCGGCCAATTTCTACCGTTTGATGGGGTCTATGTGTAAAATTTTGACTTTTTTTGGTGCACGTGCAAATCTGCTGAAAAGCCTGTGGACGGTTCGTGACGTTCATACGATATTTGACGACACTAAATGAGCGATTTCCAGCTCCAGGGAATTCGGAGCGAGAGAAACGAGGCCCCGTAACGCACATGAGAGTGTGGGGGCCGTTGGCCCCTGGGTCCCTCCCGCCTGCATCCCCTATTCCGTTTAGGTTACCCCACCTCCCTATTACCGCTACGGTTTCGCCGGCATTCGAACGCGACGCCACTACTGTTACAGCCTCGCGCCGCGCTCCCACGCTGCGAGCATACGCGCGCACAGCATCATCAATCAAACGCCACACTCCCCCTCTTTACACCGCTACGTACAGCTCTCGTATACTGCGAGCGGGTGCCCGCCTATAGCCTGTGCGGCACGTTACCAATGCGCATCCGTATCCGACACGTAACGAACGTATGAGCACTCCACACACACGCCGCTCCGCGCCACTCCACTCCACTCACGTTATGATCGCGCACCTGTATCACACACAGAGTGACACACGCGACACCCACTCTCGCGCCGCTCTGCGCAGCGCTCCCCGAGGCGAGCCGCAGCACTACACTCACCCCTGACTACTCGCGTTATGATCGACGCACCTGTATCGCACCGGGGTGGACGCACGCACACACACGCAGCTCCCCACGCGACACTCTGCACGATAAGATCACGCGAGACCACGCTTCGCTATTAATTTTATTATATGCTACCTGCGAATTGATGTTGAATCAGTGAGTCGACGAGGCTGGCCCATTCCACTAAACCTGTACCTATTCCCTATTTATCGGCTTACGATACCCTACTTCACCTCCCCACTTACTGTTTGGTGCCCGCGGAGGTTCGCTGCTCTCTGCGCTAACAGCGCACCTCGATGCGTCGCACGGACGTCCGGGTCGCTGGCTGGAACTGCTCCTGGTCCGCTGGCCTGGAGAGAAGAGCGCGATTTCCCCTCTGCGCTCCTCTATTTATCCTCCCTACCTCAAAGGGGATGCTGCGCTGAACAATGGGCTCGTGCACCCCAAGCCCGCGCACGGGGTTCCCGGGCGCTGTTGATATGCTAATCAGTGAGCGACGTTGGCGGCGTACATCCTAATTACTCCCTTACCCTTCCTAACAATGGGCTGCGCGCTCAAGCGCAATTATCCCAACCCTCCATGACTATGCGCAACAGCCCCTGTGATCCCGCTATTCATGCTGTCCCGTGCCTCCCCTGCTTGCCCTGTCGACCCGTGGGAGTGTGTGGGGGGAATGCGCCTCAACCGCGGTGGCCGAATGCCCCACGCCGCGACCACACCTATTAAGGCCGGCCGCAGAGCCGCGGTGCCACGTAGCACGGGGGAGGTCATCCAATTCCCTGATCGCCGGAAACCGTGAGAATTAATCCCGATAAGGGTCTCCGGATAAAAACCGGTCGGCCAGGCGACCCCTCGGAGCTCTATGGGGGGGGGGGAAATGAGTGCGGGTGTTCATGTGAGGTGAGGTGAGGGGGACGCGGGGTCGGCTCCGTTGCTTGGTGGTGGCGAGGTCGGGGATTTGGTGCCTGCCGAACGGCTTCGTGGCGGCGGCATCACAAGAGCAATCCCGGCCAATTTCTACCGTTGATGGGGTCTATGTGTAAAAATTTTGACTTTTTTGGTGCACGAGCAAATCTGCTGGAAAAGCCTGTGGACGGTTCGTGACGTTCGTACGATATTTGGCGACACAAAAAATTGCGATTTCCCAGCTTCAGGGAATTCGGAGCGAGAGAAACAGGATGGCCCCGTAACGCACAATGAGCGCAATCCCGGCCACATTCTACCGTTTGATGGGGTCTATTGTGTAAAAATTTTGGACCTTTTTTGGTGCACGTTGCAAATCTGCTGGAAAAGCATGTGGACGGTTTCGTGACGTCGTACGATATTTGGCCGACACAAAAATTTGCGATTTCCCAGCTTCAGGGAATTCGGCAGCGAGAGAAACGACGGCCCAGTACGCACATGAGAGCAAACCCGGCCAATTTTCTACCGTTTTTTTCTGGGGTCTATGTGTTGCTGGAAAAGCGTTTTGTGGAAGTTTCGTGACGTTCGGACGATATTTGGCGCCACTTATAATGCGATGCGTTTTCACAGCTCAAGGGACTTCCCGGAGCGACGAAGGAAGAACCGAGCGCCCCGTAACGCACATGAGAGCAATCCCGGCCAATTTCTACCGCTTTGATGGGGTCTATGTGTAAAAATTTTGACTTTTTTTGGTGCACGAGCAAATCTGCTGGGACAAGCGTGGAAGTTCGTGACGTTCGGACGCTATTTGGCGACACTAAAATGAGCGTTTTGCCAGCTCCAGGGAAATCGGAGCGAGAGAAACGAGGCCCGTAACGCACATGAGAGCAATCCCGGCCAATTTCTACCGTTTGATGGGGTCTATGTGTAAAAATTTTGACTTTTTTTGGTGCACGTGCAAATCTGCTGGAAAAGCCTGTGGACGGTTCGTGACGTTCGTACGATATTTGGCGACACTAAAATGAGCGATTTCCCAGCTCCAGGGAATTCGGAGCGAGAGAAACGAGGCCCGTAACGCACATGAGAGCAATCCCGGCCAATTTCTACCGTTTGATGGGGTCTATGTGTAAAATTTGACTTTTTTGGTGCACGAGCAAATCTGCTGGGAAAGCGTGTGGAAGTTTTGTGACGTTCGGACGATTTGGCGACACTATAATGAGCGTTTTGCCAGCTCCAGGGAATTCGGAGCGAGAGAAACGAGGCCACGTAACGCACATGAGAGCAATCCCGGCCAATTCTACCGTTTGATGGGGTCTGTGTAAAAATTTTGACTTTTTTTGGTGCACGAGCAAATCTGCGGGAAAGCGTGTGGAAGTTTCGTGACGTTCGGACGAATTTGGCGACACTAAAATGAGCGTTTTGCCAGCTCCAGGGAATTCGGAGCGAGAGAAACGGCCCCGTAACGCACATGAGCAATCCCGGCCAATTTCTACGTTTGATGGGGTCTATGTGTAAAAATTTTGACTTTTTTTGGTGCACGTGCAAATCTGCTGGAAAAGCTGTGGACGGTTCGTGACGTTCGTACGATATTTGGCGACACAAATTGCGATTTCCCAGCTTCAGGGAATTCGCGAGAGAAACGAGGCCCCGTAACGCACATGAGAGCAAACCCGGCCAATTTCTACGTTGATGGGGTCTATGTGTAAAAATTTTGACTTTTGGGTGCACGAGCAAATCTGGGAAAAGCGTGTGTGGAAGGTTCTTGACGTGCGTACAATATTTGGCGACAAAATGAGCGATTTCCCAGCTCCAGGGAATTCGGAGCGAGAGAAACGAGGCCCCGTAACGCACATGAGAGCAATCCCGGCCAATTTCTACCGTTTGATGGGGTCTATGTGTAAAAATTTTGACTTTTTTTGGTGCACGAGCAAATCTGCTGGGAAAGCGTGTGGAAGTTTCGTGACGTTCGGACGATATTTGGCGACACTATAATGAGCGTTTTGCCAGCTCCAGGGAATTCGGAGCGAGAGAAACGAGGCCCCGTAACGCACATGAGAGCAATCCCGGCCAATTTCTACCGTTTGATGGGGTCTATGTGTGCTGGAAAAGCGTGTGGAAGTTTCGTGACGTTCGGACGATATTTGGCGACACTATAATGAGCGTTTTGCCAGCTCCAGGGAATTCGGAGCGAGAGAAACGAGGCCCCGTAACGCACATGAGAGCAATCCCGGCCAATTTCTACCGTTTGATGGGGTCTATGTGTAAAAATTTTGACTTTTTTTGGTGCACGTGCAAATCTGCTGGAAAAGCCTGTGGACGGTTCGTGACGTTCATACGATATTTGACGACACTAAAATGAGCGATTTCCCAGCTCCAGGGAATTCGGAGCGAGAGAAACGAGGCCCCGTAACGCACATGAGAGCAATTGTGGGGGCCGTTGGCCTACGTTACCCCACCTCCCTATTACCCGCTACGGTTTCGCCGGCATTCGAACGCGACGCCACTACTGTTACAGCCTCGCGCCGCGCTCCCACGCTGCGAGCATACGCGCGCACAGCATCATCAATCAAACGCCACACTCCCCCTCTTTACACCGCTACGTACAGCTCTCGTATACTGCGAGCGGGTGCCCGCCTATAGCCCTGTGCGGCACGTTACCAATGCGCATCCGTATCCGACACGTAACGAACGTATGAGCACTCCCACACACACGCCGCTCCGCGCACTCCAACTCCACTCACGTTATGATCGCGCACCTGTATCACACACAGAGTGAACACACGCGACCCCACTCTCGCGCCGCTCTGCGCAGCGCTCCCCCGAGGCGAGCCGCAGCACTACACTCACCCCTGACTACTCGCGTTATGATCGCGCACCTGTATCGCACCCGGGGTGGACGCACGCACACACACGCAGCTCCCCACGACACTCTGCACGACAAGATCACGCGAGACCACGCTTCGCTATTAATGATTTATTATATGCTACCTGCGAATTGATGTTGAATCAGTGAGTCGACGAGGCTGGCCCATTCCACTAAACCTGTACCTATTCCCTATTTATCGGCTTACGATACCCTACTTCACCTCCCCACTTACTGTTTGGTGCCCGCGGAGGTTCGCTGCTCTCTGCGCTAACAGCGCACCTCGATGCGTCGCACGGACGTCCGGGTCGCTGGCTGGAACTGCTCCTGGTCCGCTGGCCTGGAGAGAAGAGCGCGATTTCCCCTGCGCTCCTCTATTTATCCTCCCTACCTCAAAGGGGATGCTGCGCTGAACAATGGGCTCGTGCACCCCAAGCCCGCGCACGGTTCCCGGGCGCTGTTGATATGCTAATCAGTGAGCGACGTTGGCGGCGTACATCCTAATTACTCCCTTACCCTTCCTAACAATGGGGCCTGCGCGCTCAAGCGCAATTATCCCAACCCTCCATGACTATGCGCAACAGCCCCTGTGACCCCGCTATTCATGCTGTCCCGTGCCTCCCCTGCTTGCCCTGTCGACCCGTGGGAGTGTGTGTGGGGGGAAATGCGCCTCAACCGCGGTGGCCGAATGCCCCACGCCGCGACCACACCATATTAAGGCCGGCCGCAGAGCCGCGGTGCCACGTAGCACGGGGGAGGTCATCCAATTCCCTGATCGCCGGAAACCGTGAGAATTAATCCCGATAAGGGTCTCTCGGATAAAAACCGGTCGGCCAGGCGACCTCCCCTCGGAGCTCTATGGGGGGGGGGAAAATGAGTGCGGGTGTGTTCATGTGAGGTGAGGTGAGGGGACGCGGGGTCGGCTCCGTTGCTTGGTGGTGGCGAGGTCGGGGATTTGGTGCCTGCCGAACGGCTTCGTGGCGGCGGCATCACAAGAGCAATCCCGGCCAATTTCTACCGTTTGATGGGGTCTATGTGTAAAAATTTTGACTTTTTTTGGTGCACGAGCAAATCTGCTGGAAAAGCCTGTGGACGTTCGTGACGTTCGTACGATATTTGGCGACACAAAAATGCGATTTCCAGCTCAGGGAATTCGGAGCGAGAGAAACGAGGCCCCGTAACGCACATGAGAGCAATCCCGGCCAATTTCTACCGTTTGATGGGGTCTATGTGTAAAAATTTTGACTTTTTTTGGTGCACGAGCAAATCTGCTGGAAAAGCCTGTGGACGGTTCGTGACGTTCGTACGATATTTGGCGACACAAAATGCGATTTCCAGCTCCAGGGAATTCGGAGCGAGAGAAACGAGGCCCCGTAACGCACATGAGAGCAATCCCGGCCAATTTCTACCGTTTGATGGGGTCTATGTGTGACTTTTTTGGAAAAGCTGTGGAAGGTTCGTGACGTTCGGACGATATTTGGCGACACTAAATGAGCGTTTGCCAGCTCCAGGGAATTCGGAGCGAGAGAAACGAGGCCCCGTAACGCACATGAGAGCAATCCCGGCCAATTTCTACCGTTTGATGGGGTCTATGTGTAAAAATTTTGACTTTTTTTGGTGCACGAGCAAATCTGCTGGGAAAGCGTGTGGAAGTTTCGTGACGTTCGGACGATATTTGGCGACACTAAAATGAGCGTTTTGCCAGCTCCAGGGAATTCGGAGCGAGAGAAACGAGGCCCCGTAACGCACATGAGAGCAATCCCGGCCAATTTCTACCGTTTGATGGGGTCTATGTGTAAAAATTTTGACTTTTTTTGGTGCACGAGCAAATCTGCTGGAAAGCGTGTGGAAGTTTCGTGACGTTCGGACGATATTTGGCGACACTAAAATGAGCGTTTCCAGCTCCAGGGAATTCGGAGCGAGAGAAACGAGGCCCCGTAACGCACATGAGAGCAATCCCGGCCAATTTCTACCGTTTGATGGGGTCTATGTGTAAAAATTTTGACTTTTTTTGGTGCACGAGCAAATCTGCTGGAAAGCGTGTGGAAGTTTCGTGACGTTCGGACGATATTTGGCGACACTAATGAGCGTTTTGCCAGCTCCAGGGAATTCGGAGCGAGAGAAACGAGGCCCCGTAACGCACATGAGAGCAATCCCGGCCAATTTCTACCGTTTGATGGGGTCTATGTGTAAAAATTTTGACTTTTTTTGGTGCACGAGCAAATCTGCTGGAAAGCGTGTGGAAGTTTCGTGACGTTCGGACGATATTTGGCGACACTAAAATGAGCGTTTTGCCAGCTCCAGGGAATTCGGAGCGAGAGAAACGAGGCCCCGTAACGCACATGAGAGCAATCCCGGCCAATTTCTACCGTTTGATGGGGTCTATGTGTAAAAATTTTGACTTTTTTTGGTGCACGAGCAAATCTGCTGGAAAGCGTGTGGAAGTTCGTGACGTTCGTACGATATTTGGCGACACTAAAATGAGCGTTTCCAGCTCCAGGGAATTCGGAGCGAGAGAAACGAGGCCCCGTAACGCACATGAGAGCAATCCCGGCCAATTTCTACCGTTTGATGGGGTCTATGTGTAAAAATTTTGACTTTTTTTGGTGCACGAGCAAATCTGCTGGAAAGCGTGTGGAAGTTCGTGACGTTCGGACGATATTTGGCGACACTAAAATGAGCGTTTCCAGCTCCAGGGAATTCGGAGCGAGAGAAACGAGGCCCCGTAACGCACATGAGAGCAATCCCGGCCAATTTCTACCGTTTGATGGGGTCTATGTGTAAAAATTTTGACTTTTTTTGGTGCACGAGCAAATCTGCTGGAAAGCGTGTGGAAGTTTCGTGACGTTCGGACGATATTTGGCGACACTAAATGAGCGTTTTGCCAGCTCCAGGGAATTCGGAGCGAGAGAAACGAGGCCCCGTAACGCACATGAGAGCAATCCCGGCCAATTTCTACCGTTTGATGGGGTCTATGTGTAAAAATTTTGACTTTTTTTGGTGCACGAGCAAATCTGCTGGAAAGCGTGTGGAAGTTTCGTGACGTTCGGACGATATTTGGCGACACTAAAATGAGCGTTTTGCCAGCTCCAGGGAATTCGGAGCGAGAGAAACGAGGCCCCGTAACGCACATGAGAGCAATCCCGGCCAATTTCTACCGTTTGATGGGGTCTATGTGTAAAAATTTTGACTTTTTTTGGTGCACGAGCAAATCTGCTGGAAAGCGTGTGGAAGTTTCGTGACGTTCGGACGATATTTGGCGACACTAAAATGAGCGTTTCCAGCTCCAGGGAATTCGGAGCGAGAGAAACGAGGCCCCGTAACGCACATGAGAGCAATCCCGGCCAATTTCTACCGTTTGATGGGGTCTATGTGTAAAAATTTTGACTTTTTTTGGTGCACGAGCAAATCTGCTGGAAAGCGTGTGGAAGTTTCGTGACGTTCGGACGATATTTGGCGACACTAAAATGAGCGTTTCCAGCTCCAGGGAATTCGGAGCGAGAGAAACGAGGCCCCGTAACGCACATGAGAGCAATCCCGGCCAATTTCTACCGTTTGATGGGGTCTATGTGTAAAAATTTTGACTTTTTTTGGTGCACGAGCAAATCTGCTGGAAAGCGTGTGGAAGTTTCGTGACGTTCGGACGATATTTGGCGACACTAAAATGAGCGTTTTGCCAGCTCCAGGGAATTCGGAGCGAGAGAAACGAGGCCCCGTAACGCACATGAGAGCAATCCCGGCCAATTTCTACCGTTTGATGGGGTCTATGTGTAAAAATTTTGACTTTTTTTGGTGCACGAGCAAATCTGCTGGAAAGCGTGTGGAAGTTTCGTGACGTTCGGACGATATTTGGCGACACTAAATGAGCGTTTTGCCAGCTCCAGGGAATTCGGAGCGAGAGAAACGAGGCCCCGTAACGCACATGAGAGCAATCCCGGCCAATTTCTACCGTTTGATGGGGTCTATGTGTAAAAATTTTGACTTTTTTTGGTGCACGAGCAAATCTGCTGGAAAGCGTGTGGAAGTTCGTGACGTTCGTACGATATTTGGCGACACTAAAATGAGCGTTTCCAGCTCCAGGGAATTCGGAGCGAGAGAAACGAGGCCCCGTAACGCACATGAGAGCAATCCCGGCCAATTTCTACCGTTTGATGGGGTCTATGTGTAAAAATTTTGACTTTTTTTGGTGCACGAGCAAATCTGCTGGAAAGCGTGTGGAAGTTCGTGACGTTCGGACGATATTTGGCGACACTAAAATGAGCGTTTCCAGCTCCAGGGAATTCGGAGCGAGAGAAACGAGGCCCCGTAACGCACATGAGAGCAATCCCGGCCAATTTCTACCGTTTGATGGGGTCTATGTGTAAAAATTTTGACTTTTTTTGGTGCACGAGCAAATCTGCTGGAAAGCGTGTGGAAGTTTCGTGACGTTCGGACGATATTTGGCGACACTAAAATGAGCGTTTTGCCAGCTCCAGGGAATTCGGAGCGAGAGAAACGAGGCCCCGTAACGCACATGAGAGCAATCCCGGCCAATTTCTACCGTTTGATGGGGTCTATGTGTAAAAATTTTGACTTTTTTTGGTGCACGAGCAAATCTGCTGGGAAAGCGTGTGGAAGTTTCGTGACGTTCGGACGATATTTGGCGACACTAAAATGAGCGTTTTGCCAGCTCCAGGGAATTCGGAGCGAGAGAAACGAGGCCCCGTAACGCACATGAGAGCAATCCCGGCCAATTTCTACCGTTTGATGGGGTCTATGTGTAAAAATTTTGACTTTTTTTGGTGCACGAGCAAATCTGCTGGAAAGCGTGTGGAAGTTTCGTGACGTTCGGACGATATTTGGCGACACTAAAATGCGTTTCCAGCTCCAGGGAATTCGGAGCGAGAGAAACGAGGCCCCGTAACGCACATGAGAGCAATCCCGGCCAATTTCTACCGTTTGATGGGGTCTATGTGTAAAAATTTTGACTTTTTTTGGTGCACGAGCAAATCTGCTGGAAAGCGTGTGGAAGTTTCGTGACGTTCGGACGATATTTGGCGACACTAAAATGAGCGTTTCCAGCTCCAGGGAATTCGGAGCGAGAGAAACGAGGCCCCGTAACGCACATGAGAGCAATCCCGGCCAATTTCTACCGTTTGATGGGGTCTATGTGTAAAAATTTTGACTTTTTTTGGTGCACGAGCAAATCTGCTGGAAGCGTGGAGTTTCGTGACGTTCGGACGAT
>NW_026891973.1:0-58468 GCF_015708825.2 Lethenteron reissneri
AGCGTTTTGCCAGCTCCAGGGAATTCGGAGCGAGAGAAACGAGGCCCCGTAACGCACATGAGAGCAATCCCGGCCAATTTCTACCGTTTGATGGGGTCTATGTGTAAAAATTTTGACTTTTTTTGGTGCACGAGCAAATCTGCTGGGAAAGCGTGTGGAAGTTTCGTGACGTTCGGACGATATTTGGCGACACTAAAATGAGCGTTTTGCCAGCTCCAGGGAATTCGGAGCGAGAGAAACGAGGCCCCGTAACGCACATGAGAGCAATCCCGGCCAATTTCTACCGTTTGATGGGGTCTATGTGTGCTGGAAAAGCGTGTGGAAGTTTCGTGACGTTCGGACGATATTTGGCGACACTATAATGAGCGTTTTGCCAGCTCCAGGGAATTCGGAGCGAGAGAAACGAGGCCCCGTAACGCACATGAGAGCAATCCCGGCCAATTTCTACCGTTTGATGGGGTCTATGTGTAAATTTTGACTTTTTTTGGTGCACGAGCAAATCTGCTGGGAAAGCGTGGTGGAAAGGTTCGGTGACGTTCCGGACGATTAATTTGGCGACACTAAAATGAGCGTTTTGCCAGCTCCAGGGAATTCGGATGCGAGAGAAACGAGGCCCCGTAACGCACATGAGAGCAATCCGGCCAATTTCCTACCGTTTGATGGGGTCTATGTGTGCTGGAAAAGCGTGTGGAAGTTTCGTGACGTTTCGGACGATATTGGCGACACATAAATGAGCGTTTTTGCCAGCTCCAGGGAATTCGGTAGCGAGAGAAACGGGCCCCGTAACGCACATGAGAGCAACCGCCCGGCCAATTTCTACCGTTTGATGGGGTTTATGTGTGCTGGGAAGCGTGTGGAAAGTTTCGTGACGTTCGGACAATATTTGGCGACACTAAAATGAGCGTTTTTGCCAGCTCCAGGGAATTCGGAGCGAGAGAAACGAGGCCCCGTAACGCACATGAGAGCAATCCGGCCAATTTCTACCGTTTGATGGGGTCTATGTGTGCTGGGAAAGCGTGTGGAAGTTTCGTGACGTTTGGACGATATTTGGCGACACTAAAATGAGCGTTTTGCCAGCTCCAGGGAATTCGGAGCGAGAGAAACGAGGCCCCGTAACGCACATGAGAGCAATCCCGGCCATTTCTACGGTTTGAGGGGGTCTATGTGTAAAAATTTTGACTTTTTTTGGTGCACGAGCAAATCTGCTGGAAAAGCCTGTGGACGGTTCGTGACGTTCGTACGATATTTGGCGACACAAAAAATTGCGATTTCCCAGCTTCAGGGAATTCGGAGCGGGAGAAACGAGGCCCCGTAACGCACATGAGAGCAATCCCGGCCAATTTCTACCGTTTGATGGGGTCTATGTGTGCTGGAAAAGCGTGTGGAAGTTTCGTGACGTTCGGACGATATTTGGCGACACTATAATGAGCGTTTTGCCAGCTCCAGGGAATTCGGAGCGAGAGAAACGAGGCCCCGTAACGCACATGAGAGCAATCCCGGCCAATTTCTACCGTTTGATGGGGTCTATGTGTGCTGGAAAAGCGTGTGGAAGTTTCGTAACGTTCGGACGATATTTGGCGACACTATAATGATCGTTTTGCCAGCTCCAGGGAATTCGGAGCGAGAGAACGAGGCCCCGTAACGCACATGAGAGCAATCCCGGCCAATTTCTACCGTTTGATGGGTCTATGTGTAAAAATTTTGACTTTTTTTGGTGCACGAGCAAATCTGCTGGGAAAGCGTGTGGAAGTTTCGTGACGTTCGGACAATATTTGGCGACACTAAAATGAGCGTTTTGCCAGCTCCAGGGAATTCGGAGCGAGAGAAACGAGGCCCCGTAACGCACATGAGAGCAATCCCGGCCAATTCTACCGTTTGATGGGGTCTATGTGTGCTGGAAAAGCGTGTGGAAGTTTCATGACGTTCGGACGATATTTGGTGACACTATAATGAGCGTTTTGCCAGCTCCAGGGAATTCGGAGCGAGAGAAACGAGGCCCCGTAACGCACATGAGAGCAATCCCGGCCAATTTCTACCGTTTGATGGGGTCTATGTGTGCTGGAAAAGCGTGTGGAAGTTTCGTGACGTTCGGACGATATTTGGCGACACTATAATGAGCGTTTTGCCAGCTCCAGGGAATTCGGAGCGAGAGAAACGAGGCCCCGTAACGCACATGAGAGCAATCCCGGCCAATTTCTACCGTTTGATGGGGTCTATGTGTAAAAATTTTGACTTTTTTTGGTGCACGAGCAAATCTGCTGGAAAAGCCTGTGGACGGTTCGTGACGTTCGTACGATATTTGGCGACACAAAAAATTGCGATTTTCCAGCTTCAGGGAATTCGGAGCGAGAGAAACGAGGCCCCGTAACGCACATGAGAGCAATCCCGGCCAATTTCTACCGTTTGATGGGGTCTATGTGTGCTGGAAAAGCGTGTGGAAGTTTCGTGACGTTCGGACGATATTTGGCGACACTATAATGAGCGTTTTGCCAGCTCCAGGGAATTCGGAGCGAGAGAAACGAGGCCCCGTAACGCACATGAGAGCAATCCCGGCCAATTTCTACCGTTTGATGGGGTCTATGTGTAAAAATTTGACTTTTTTTGGTGCACGAGCAAATCTGCTGGGAAAGCGTGTGGAAGTTTCGTGACGTTCGGACGATATTTGGCGACACTAAAATGAGCGTTTGGCCAGCTCCAGGGAATTCGGAGCGAGAGAAACGAGGCCCCGTAACGTACATGAGAGCAATCCCGGCCAATTTCTACCGTTTGATGGGGTCTATGTGTAAAAATTTTGACTTTTTTTTGGTGCACGAGCAAATCTGCTGGGAAAGCGTGTGGAAGTTTCGTGACGTTCGGACGATATTTGGCGACACTAAAATGAGCGTTTTGCCAGCTCCAGGGAATTCGGAGCGAGAGAAACGAGGCCCCGTAACGCACATGAGAGCAATCCCGGCCAATTTCTACCGTTTGATGGGGTCTATGTGTGCTGGAAAAGCGTGTGGAAGTTTCGTGACGTTCGGACGATATTTGGCGACACTATAATGAGCGTTTTGCCAGCTCCAGGGAATTCGGAGCGAGAGAAACGAGGCCCCGTAACGCACATGAGAGCAACCCCGGCCAATTTCTACCGTTTGATGGGGTTTATGTGTGCTGGGAAAGCGTGTGGAAGTTTCGTGACGTTCGGACAATATTTGGCGACACTAAAATGAGCGTTTTGCCAGCTCCAGGGAATTCGGAGCGAGAGAAACGAGGCCCCGTAACGCACATGAGAGCAATCCCGGCCAATTTCTACCGTTTGATGGGGTCTATGTGTGCTGGGAAAGCGTGTGGAAGTTTCGTGACGTTTGGACGATATTTGGCGACACTAAAATGAGCGTTTTGCCAGCTCCAGGGAATTCGGAGCGAGAGAAACGAGGCCCCGTAACGCACATGAGAGCAATCCCGGCCAATTTCTACGGTTTGATGGGGTCTATGTGTAAAAATTTGACTTTTTTGGTGCACGAGCAATCTGCTGGAAAAGCCTGTGGACGGTTCGTGACGTTCGTACGATATTTGGCGACACAAAAAATTGCGATTTCCCAGCTTCAGGGAATTCGGAGCGGGAGAAACGAGGCCCCGTAACGCACATGAGAGCAATCCCGGCCAATTTCTACCGTTTGATGGGGTCTATGTGTGCTGGAAAAGCGTGTGGAAGTTTCGTGACGTTCGGACGATATTTGGCGACACTATAATGAGCGTTTTGCCAGCTCCAGGGAATTCGGAGCGAGAGAAACGAGGCCCCGTAACGCACATGAGAGCAATCCCGGCCAATTTCTACCGTTTGATGGGGTCTATGTGTGCTGGAAAAGCGTGTGGAAGTTTCGTAACGTTCGGACGATATTTGGCGACACTATAATGATCGTTTTGCCAGCTCCAGGGAATTCGGAGCGAGAGAAACGAGGCCCCGTAACGCACATGAGAGCAATCCCGGCCAATTTCTACCGTTTGATGGGGTCTATGTGTAAAAATTTTGACTTTTTTTGGTGCACGAGCAAATCTGCTGGGAAAGCGTGTGGAAGTTTCGTGACGTTCGGACAATATTTGGCGACACTAAAATGAGCGTTTTGCCAGCTCCAGGGAATTCGGAGCGAGAGAAACGAGGCCCCGTAACGCACATGAGAGCAATCCCGGCCAATTTCTACCGTTTGATGGGGTCTATGTGTGCTGGAAAAGCGTGTGGAAGTTTCATGACGTTCGGACGATATTTGGCGACACTATAATGAGCGTTTTGCCAGCTCCAGGGAATTCGGAGCGAGAGAAACGAGGCCCCGTAACGCACATGAGAGCAATCCCGGCCAATTTCTACCGTTTGATGGGGTCTATGTGTGCTGGAAAAGCGTGTGGAAGTTTCGTGACGTTCGGACGATATTTGGCGACACTATAATGAGCGTTTTGCCAGCTCCAGGGAATTCGGAGCGAGAGAAACGAGGCCCCGTAACGCACATGAGAGCAATCCCGGCCAATTTCTACCGTTTGATGGGGTCTATGTGTAAAAATTTTGACTTTTTTGGTGCACGAGCAAATCTGCTGGAAAAGCCTGTGGACGGTTCGTGACGTTCGTACGATATTTGGCGACACAAAAAATTGCGATTTTCCAGCTTCAGGGAATTCGGAGCGAGAGAAACGAGGCCCCGTAACGCACATGAGAGCAATCCCGGCCAATTTCTACCGTTTGATGGGGTCTATGTGTGCTGGAAAAGCGTGTGGAAGTTTCGTGACGTTCGGACGATATTTGGCGACACTAAATGAGCGTTTTGCCAGCTCCAGGGAATTCGGAGCGAGAGAAACGAGGCCCCGTAACGCACATGAGAGCAATCCCGGCCAATTTCTACCGTTTGATGGGGTCTATGTGTAAAAATTTTGACTTTTTTTGGTGCACGAGCAAATCTGCTGGGAAAGCGTGTGGAAGTTTTGTGACGTTCGGACGATATTTGACGACACTAAAATGAGCGTTTTGCCAGCTCCAGGGAATTC
This sequence comes from Lethenteron reissneri, assembly GCF_015708825.2. Taxonomy (NCBI): domain Eukaryota; kingdom Metazoa; phylum Chordata; class Hyperoartia; order Petromyzontiformes; family Petromyzontidae; genus Lethenteron; species Lethenteron reissneri. Next base: position 5,014 of record NW_026891973.1, read on the forward strand.
GGAGCGAGAGAAACGAGGCCCCGTAACGCACATGAGAGCAACCCGGCCAATTTCTACCGTTTGATGGGGTCTATGTGTGCTGGAAAAGCGTGTGGAAGTTTCGTGACGTTCGGACGATATTTGGCGACACTATAATGAGCGTTTTGCCAGCTCCAGGGAATTCGGAGCGAGAGAAACGAGGCCCCGTAACGCACATGAGAGCAATCCCGGCCAATTTCTACCGTTTGATGGGGTCTATGTGTAAAAATTTTGACTTTTTTTGGTGCACGAGCAAATCTGCTGGGAAAGCGTGTGGAAGTTTCGTGACGTTCGGACGATATTTGGCGACACTAAAATGAGCGTTTTGCCAGCTCCAGGGAATTCGGAGCGAGAGAAACGAGGCCCCGTAACGCACATGAGAGCAATCCCGGCCAATTTCTACCGTTTGATGGGGTCTATGTGTAAAAATTTTGACTTTTTTTGGTGCACGAGCAAATCTGCTGGGAAAGCGTGTGGAAGTTTCGTGACGTTCGGACGATATTTGGCGACACTAAAATGAGCGTTTTGCCAGCTCCAGGGAATTCGGAGCGAGAGAAACGAGGCCCCGTAACGCACATGAGAGCAATCCCGGCCAATTTCTACCGTTTGATGGGGTCTATGTGTGCTGGAAAAGCGTGTGGAAGTTTCGTGACGTTCGGACGATATTTGGCGACACTATAATGAGCGTTTTGCCAGCTCCAGGGAATTCGGAGCGAGAGAAACGAGGCCCCAGTAACGCACATGAGAGCAATCCCGGCCAATTTCTACCGTTTGATGGGGTCTATGTGTAAAAATTTTGACTTTTTTTGGTGCACGAGCAAATCTGCTGGGAAAGCGTGTGGAAGTTTCGTGACGTTCGGACGATATTTGGCGACACAAAAAATTGCGATTTCCCAGCTTCAGGGAATTCGGAGCGGGAGAAACGAGGCCCCGTAACGCACATGAGAGCAATCCCGGCCAATTTCTACCGTTTGATGGGGTCTATGTGTGCTGGAAAAGCGTGTGGAAGTTTCGTGACGTTCGGACGATATTTGGCGACACTATAATGAGCGTTTTGCCAGCTCCAGGGAATTCGGAGCGAGAGAAACGAGGCCCCGTAACGCACATGAGAGCAATCCCGGCCAATTTCTACCGTTTGATGGGGTCTATGTGTGCTGGAAAAGCGTGTGGAAGTTTCGTAACGTTCGGACGATATTTGGCGACACTATAATGATCGTTTTGCCAGCTCCAGGGAATTCGGAGCGAGAGAAACGAGGCCCCGTAACGCACATGAGAGCAATCCCGGCCAATTTCTACCGTTTGATGGGGTCTATGTGTAAAAATTTTGACTTTTTTTGGTGCACGAGCAAATCTGCTGGGAAAGCGTGTGGAAGTTTCGTGACGTTCGGACAATATTTGGCGACACTAAAATGAGCGTTTTGCCAGCTCCAGGGAATTCGGAGCGAGAGAAACGAGGCCCCGTAACGCACATGAGAGCAATCCCGGCCAATTTCTACCGTTTGATGGGGTCTATGTGTGCTGGAAAAGCGTGTGGAAGTTTCATGACGTTCGGACGATATTTGGCGACACTATAATGAGCGTTTTGCCAGCTCCAGGGAATTTGGAGCGAGAGAAACGAGGCCCCGTAACGCACATGAGAGCAATCCCGGCCAATTTCTACCGTTTGATGGGGTCTATGTGTGCTGGAAAAGCGTGTGGAAGTTTCGTGACGTTCGGACGATATTTGGCGACACTATAATGAGCGTTTTGCCAGCTCCAGGGAATTCGGAGCGAGAGAAACGAGGCCCCGTAACGCACATGAGAGCAATCCCGGCCAATTTCTACCGTTTGATGGGGTCTATGTGTAAAAATTTTGACTTTTTTTGGTGCACGAGCAAATCTGCTGGAAAAGCCTGTGGACGGTTCGTGACGTTCGTACGATATTTGGCGACACAAAAAATTGCGATTTTCCAGCTTCAGGGAATTCGGAGCGAGAGAAACGAGGCCCCGTAACGCACATGAGAGCAATCCCGGCCAATTTCTACCGTTTGATGGGGTCTATGTGTGCTGGAAAAGCGTGTGGAAGTTTCGTGACGTTCGGACGATATTTGGCGACACTAAAATGAGCGTTTTGCCAGCTCCAGGGAATTCGGAGCGAGAGAAACGAGGCCCCGTAACGCACATGAGAGCAATCCCGGCCAATTTCTACCGTTTGATGGGGTCTATGTGTAAAAATTTTGACTTTTTTTGGTGCACGAGCAAATCTGCTGGGAAAGCGTGTGGAAGTTTTGTGACGTTCGGACGATATTTGACGACACTAAAATGAGCGTTTTGCCAGCTCCAGGGAATTCGGAGCGAGAGAAACGAGGCCCCGTAACGCACATGAGAGCAACCCCGGCCAATTTCTACCGTTTGATGGGGTCTATGTGTGCTGGAAAAGCGTGTGGAAGTTTCGTGACGTTCGGACGATATTTGGCGACACTATAATGAGCGTTTTGCCAGCTCCAGGGAATTCGGAGCGAGAGAAACGAGGCCCCGTAACGCACATGAGAGCAATCCCGGCCAATTTCTACCGTTTGATGGGGTCTATGTGTAAAAATTTTGACTTTTTTTGGTGCACGAGCAAATCTGCTGGGAAAGCGTGTGGAAGTTTCGTGACGTTCGGACGATATTTGGCGACACTAAAATGAGCGTTTTGCCAGCTCCAGGGAATTCGGAGCGAGAGAAACGAGGCCCCGTAACGCACATGAGAGCAATCCCGGCCAATTTCTACCGTTTGATGGGGTCTATGTGTAAAAATTTTGACTTTTTTTGGTGCACGAGCAAATCTGCTGGGAAAGCGTGTGGAAGTTTCGTGACGTTCGGACGATATTTGGCGACACTAAAATGAGCGTTTTGCCAGCTCCAGGGAATTCGGAGCGAGAGAAACGAGGCCCCGTAACGCACATGAGAGCAACCCCGGCCAATTTCTACCGTTTGATGGGGTCTATGTGTGCTGGAAAAGCGTGTGGAAGTTTCGTGACGTTCGGACGATATTTGGCGACACTATAATGAGCGTTTTGCCAGCTCCAGGGAATTCGGAGCGAGAGAAACGAGGCCCCATAACGCACATGAGAGCAATCCCGGCCAATTTCTACCGTTTGATGGGGTCTATGTGTAAAAATTTTGACTTTTTTTGGTGCACGAGCAAATCTGCTGGGAAAGCGTGTGGAAGTTTCGTGACGTTCGGACGATATTTGGCGACACTAAAATGAGCGTTTTGCCAGCTCCAGGGAATTCGGAGCGAGAGAAACGAGGCCCCGTAACGCACATGAGAGCAATCCCGGCCAATTTCTACCGTTTGATGGGGTCTATGTGTGCTGGAAAAGCGTGTGGAAGTTTCGTGACGTTCGGACGATATTTGGCGACACTATAATGAGCGTTTTGCCAGCTCCAGGGAATTCGGAGCGAGAGAAACGAGGCCCCGTAACGCACATGAGAGCAATCCCGGCCAATTTCTACCGTTTGATGGGGTCTATGTGTGCTGGGAAAGCGTGTGGAAGTTTCGTGACGTTCGGACGATATTTGGCGACACTAAAATGAGCGTTTTGCCAGCTCCAGGGAATTCGGAGCGAGAGAAACGAGGCCCCGTAACGCACATGAGAGCAATCCCGGCCAATTTCTACCATTTGATGGGGTCTATGTGTGCTGGGAAAGCGTGTGGAAGTTTCGTGACGTTCGGACGATATTTGGCGACACTAAAATGAGCGTTTTGCCAGCTCCAGGGAATTCGGAGCGAGAGAAACGAGGCCCCGTAACGCACATGAGAGCAATCCCGGCCAATTTCTACCGTTTGATGCGGTCTATGTGTAAAAATTTTGACTTTTTTTGGTGCACGAGCAAATCTGCTGGAAAAGCCTGTGGACGGTTCGTGACGTTCGTACGATATTTGGCGACACAAAAAATTGCGATTTCCCAGCTTCAGGGAATTCGGAGCGAGAGGAACGAGGCCCCGTAACGCACATGAGAGCAATCCCGGCCAATTTCTACCGTTTGATGGGGTCTATGTGTGCTGGAAAAGCGTGTGGAAGTTTCGTGACGTTCGGACGATATTTGGCGACACTATAATGAGCGTTTTGCCAGCTCCAGGGAATTCGGAGCGAGAGAAACGAGGCCCCGTAACGCACATGAGAGCAATCCCGGCCAATTTCTACCGTTTGATGGGGTCTATGTGTGCTGGAAAAGCGTGTGGAAGTTTCGTAACGTTCGGACGATATTTGGCGACACTATAATGATCGTTTTGCCAGCTCCAGGGAATTCGGAGCGAGAGAAACGAGGCCCCGTAACGCACATGAGAGCAATCCCGGCCAATTTCTACCGTTTGATGGGGTCTATGTGAAGTATTGGAATTGACGGCAGGAATTTCTTGACGGGTAACACACTTTTATTAAATCTTTACGTGTCACAATACAACGTGTGGTCTTCCTTCTTCCAACGACACACTCCACTAATCTCGTGTAAACTCTAGGCCTCTGGCTACACCCGATACACTTGACTCGTGTAGACCCTATGCCTCTGGCTACACACAATATACTCGACTCGTGTAAGCCCTATGCCTCTGGCTACACAATACACTCGACTCGTGTAGACCCTATGCCCTGGCTACACACAATACACTCGCCTCTGGGTTACACAGAGTCCCGGTCCCATTAGGACAACGGGGCTAGGTACCGCAGGGCTCTAGGTCTTCATCCCCGTCTTCATTCTTCGCTGGTTACACACTGCCCTTACGCCTGTGTGCATCCCCTTTTATAGCCCCTGCTCACGAGAGACGGAGCTGATGCGGACGTCGACGTGAGCGTCGTTCCTTAATGAACCAATCACGACGCACTCTCTCTACGATCCGCTTTCCCCAGCGCGTGTTAACATTACTCCACCAATCACACTGCGCTGCCACCTGATCACTCCCTCTCAGCGCGTCACCGGCCCACAGCCAATCGGTACCGCGTAACCCACGACCCCGCGCTGACCCCTGATCCTCCACCGTCAGCGCGCGTCACCACCTACACAGCCAATCATCACGCACTGGCATACGATCCCTAATCCCAGCGCGTATCACCTCTACATCACCCCCTCCCACATAGCTTGCAGCCGGCCCGGCTGTTAACCAACAACACAACCTAACGTCAACGCAGTAATAAAGAACTCCACATCCGAGTGTGCCCCGTAACACAACAACAACAACATAACACAACGCAACACTTAAATACGAAGCAATATACAGCCCGACGAACAACACAATAAAAGCGAACACCGTAAAACGAACGCGCCAAGTGTCACTGTGACCAACGCAGTGCCGAGGCGCTCCGGCAGCCTCGACTCCTCACGTGGTAGGTTACACAAAGTAGCGCGACCTAGCGCGAGTCCGTCTGGCCGGTCCGTCGTATGGGACGGGACGTTGGCGACCATCCGGTGGCTCCGGCAGCTCTAGACGGCGCGGATCGGGCCTGGAAGGACCGGCCCCGCCGTGAAGATCCGGCCGCCGGTGGTCGGCAGCTGTCAGTTCCGAGACACCTGGGAGCGGATCAGGCGGAGACATGTGAGGAGCAGGCAAGGACAATTCCCCCTCAGGGTCGTCGGTCACGTCACATGCTCGGCCCTCACGACACAAGGGGAGGCCATACGGAGGCGAGAACGGTTTCAGTCGGGAGGGGTGGACGTACCAACGGCGTTTTCCCCATTTTATCTGAACGCACTGGGGGCGTGCAACCCGCACGACCTCCACGGGTCCCCGCCACGGCTTCAACAATTTAGGCGACGTAGCCAAAGGTGCCTGAGGGCAATGCAGCCAGGCCCTGTCACCTGGTTCCCAATTGTGCACGGACACCTTCCGTGCCCGCAACCGCTCGTTTGCAATTTGGCGAGCCCGCGAATTAAGCCGTGCGGCCTCCCTCGCCTCTGTGAGCTTATGAATATTAAATTTAATATGCTCTGCCAATTTCGAATTAGTTCGTGGTGCGGGCAGACCCAGCTGCGTTTCCATGGGCGGGTCGGCTTCCCGACCGTACATTAGATAAAAGGGGGAAAATCCCGTTGCTGCATGGGGGGCCATTCTATACGCGGCAAGGACCCCAGGGACCTGCAGGTCCCAATCAACATGTGACTCACATACCTGCTGGCACAGCATAGAGGTCAATGTCCTGTTAAGCCTCTCCACCATCCCGTCCGTCTGCGGGTGGTACGGGGAGGTACGCACCTTCTTGGTACCCAACAGGTCGCACACCTCTTGCAGTAATTTACTCGAAAAAATTTTCCCTTGGTCAGTCAGCAAGCGTTCGGGAGCCCCCTTGTCCAGGACGTAGCCCTGGACAAAGGCGTCCGTCACAGCCGCCGCCGACTGGTTGGCGAGTGGCCACGCCATAGGCCACCGGGTAAAATATTCGACCCCCACCAACAGGTACTTATTACCCCTAGGCGTGACCGGAAAGGGCCCCAGAATATCGAGTGCAACGAGCTCGTTAGTGCGCGAGACCTGAATAGATTGCAGCGGTGGATTAGCTGCCACGGGCGGTGGTTTCCGTCTGGCGCACTCAACACAACCCTTCAGAATATTCACCACGTCACCCCCCATTCCCGGCCAATAATAGTCACGCTGAAGCAGGGCAAGCGTTTTGTTAACTCCCAAATGCAAGAGGCGTTCGTGTGCAGCCAAGACAACCTTTCCCCTCACAGCAGAAGGCACCACAATCGCATGCCGCCGGGACAAACTGTCCCATCTCATCAACAGGCCTTGCTTAAGCTCGTAGGAGCCAGTTCGGTCGTGGTTACCTTCGGAACCCTCCGTCTTTCGGCGCAATGCCAGCAGGGAGCTGTCCGCCATTTGGAGACGGCCCCACTCAATCAACGACAGTGAGAGCAGCGAGTCCTGACCCCCTGGGGTAGCGGGACCATCTCCAATTGGTGTGCTCGCGGTCGCAACCAACGCCTCCCTACCTTCCGCAACCGGAGGTTTACAGCGCGCCGATCCCGATAAGCACGCACATTTGTGACAAGGCAACAACCGCGACAGGGCATCGGCATTTGTGTGTCGCAACCCTTTACGGTACGTAGTCGTGAACTGATAGTCCTGGAGGACTTCCAACCACCGCGACAATTGGCCCGAGGGCTGGGCAACCCGTAATGAATACTGGAGCGCCGCGTGGTCCGTCCGGACCGTGAAATGACGACCATAGAGATATGGCCTGAATTGTTGTACAAAAAAAACAATGGCAAGCAGTTCGCGACGGGTGACGCAGTAGCGCTGCTCTGCCGGCGACAACACCCTGCTACCATAGGCGACCACCCGTTCGACCCCTCCAACGACTTGGGACAGCACTCCCCCAATGCCCGTGTTGCTAGCATCCGTGTCTAGCAAGAAGGGACTCGCAAAGTCCGGATAGCGCAAGGGTGGGGCCCTTACCAAGGCGTCCCGGAGGGAGCAGAATGCAGCCTCCTCCTCCGGTCCCCACCGGAACTTCACTCCTTTTGCCGTTAGAGCGTGCAAGGGCTTTGCAATGGTGGCGAAGTGCTCAACGAATCGGCGATAATACGAAGCAAAACCGATGAAACTGCGCACGTCTGACACTGACGTGGGCGTCGGCCACGAACTGACACAGTCCGTCTTCGCAGGATCGGTAGAAATCCCTGAAGAGTCGACAATGTGACCCAAGTACCTCACGGATTTACGAAAAAGATGGCATTTGGCCGGTTTAAACTTTAATTTAGCCGATCGCATTCGCAAGAACACCCCTCTCAATCGCTGGAGGTGTTCTTCAAACGTTTTACCGAAAACAATGACATCGTCAAGGTAAATGAGGCACGTATCCCACTGCAAGCCCGACAAAACCAATTCCATAAGACGCTGAAACGTCGCAGGAGAGGAGTGAAGTCCCATGGGTAACCGGTTAAACTGAAACAGGCCCCCTGGAGTCCGGAATGCAGTCTTAGGCTTAGACTCCTCGTCGAGTGGCAACTGCCAAAATCCGGATAATAAATCAAGAGTCGAAAAGTATCGCGCACCGGACAATGCGTCGAGAGACTCGTCCATCCTGGGGAGCGGATACGCGTCGGCCACAGAGATCTTATTCAGGCGACGGAAATCGACGCAAAATCGCAGGGACCCGTCCTGCTTTTTAACGAGCACAATAGGTGCTCCCCAAGGACTGGAAGAAGGCGAAATAATGTCGGCTTCTAGCATATCGTTAACTGCCGACTGAACATGTTCCTTCTCAGCAGGACTCAGTCGGAAGGGATTTTGCCTGACCGGTGCCGCATCGCCCGTTTCAATGTGGTGGCGTAGCAGGTCCGTGCACCCAATGTCATACTTATGTTTACTGAAGACATCCGAAAATTCAATCAGCAACCCGCGCAGCGCACCCAACTGTACCGCTGACAGATCGTCAGAGTCCGCGCACAGCATATCAATCCAATCGAGGTCCTCCTTCAATGTTACGTTACTCGTGGGGCTCGGATCAGCCTGCGCAACCAGCCTCTCCTCCGTAGGGACCCGTGCCGCGTGAGCTAGCACGGTGCCCTGCTGAATGACGGCCGGCCGCGCCCCAGCGTTCAAAACCATCACAAACGGATCCCTGTCCGCCCCAACCAAAGTGTGAGCCACCGACAAATCGAGACCTCCAACAGCCCTATTAGAAGGACCCAAAAGCATGCCCTGTTCCAAGGCCTCCTTCCCCCATGGCTTCCGCAACCGGAGGGGAATTAACATTTGTGAACCCGGGGGCACGTGCACGGTCTGTGTCGCTAACGCCTGTATGGTAGCGCACGCCGTCCGAATTACATTAGGGCTCGTCAAAAATGAAATACGGCGACCCGATGGTAGTTCAATGCAACGCTGATCAATGAGAATTTTGATGGGCATTTTTGCCAAAAAATCAGTGCCCAAGAGGCAAGGAACCGCCAGGGAAGACGAAACGAAAACGGGTCCCGACAATTTGATATCACCAATGCAAATGGACGCCCTAATCTGACCGATAATGCCCAACGATCCCCCGTTAGCGGCGTTAAATGGCACATCCACCGGAAGAAGCGGACGACATTGTACCGGGAGAATATTATAAATGAGATCCGAAATAATAGTCGCCGATGCCCCCGTGTCCACCAACACCCTGACCTCGACCCCATCAATAGATCCGGTAACGACGGATGAACCCGCTGAGGCAGCCACTATTCTGTGCCCCAACTCCGACCATTTAACGTCTCCCCGGTCCCGGCCGAACCCCCCTCTCCGAACCGAATCCCCGAACTCTACTCGGCTCTCCCCCGTCGCAACGCGACGACCCATACGTGTCGAGTATGCGGGCCAAGCATGTGAGGTGCCGCGACTTGCCGGGGTTTGCAGTGATGACTTGGGGCCTTGTTCGTCGTCCAGCCGAGGTCCCATGGCGCGCTGACGTGGGGCGCGGCAACCGGAGGCCACGTGGCCTCGGAGGCCGCAGTTATAGCACGTGATGACAGTCGTCGGAGATCTCGGTTGCTCCAGCTTGCGGGCCGCCCGCAGAGGCGAACGACCCCCCGATCTCCAGTCCCCCGCTCGTCCCGCGATGAACGCCTCCTCTCGTGGGCTGACGACTTGGGGCACGGTAACAACCGGACCCGGAGCTGAGGCCACTGCAGCGTTGCAGACGACCCCCTGCTTACGTAGAAGGACCTCGTGCGCTTGTATGCTCGTGGCGACCCGTAAGGAAGAAATATCGGTCTCGTCGGCCGTGTTGATGGGGACCCCCAGGTCCTGCGCCAACTTGAGCAGCTGCTCCAAAACCATCGCATCTTGGCCCTCCTCGTCCATACGAGGGAACGCGGCGTCGGCGAGAGCAAGCAACGTCGTGCGGTAGGCGAGCACGGTCTCCGTGTCCGCCTTCCGTCTTGCATAAAAATGATGGCGGCACGCCGAGGGAGGACCGTAGACCTTGGCCATGAGAGCCAACGCATCCTTGAGCGTGGAGCGGTCCGACCTGCGTGCGGACGTGAAGGCCGCGAGCGCGTTGTCGTCCAGCATGGCAGGCAGTGCCCGCAGTGCCGTAGCGTCGGACCAGGCGGACATCTCCTGATGCGCCAAAAATTTGCGCTGAAATTGGCTCCAATCCCCGCCTTCCGCCTTGAAGGCTGACAACGTGGGAAGGCGCTGCTGAAAGATGAAGTCGTCCTCCTCCTCGTGCTTCCTCTCCGCCGCCCCGTCGGTGTGTAAGATGGCGGCCCCAGTGGCGGGTGTGTGATGGCGGTCCGCCGCGCGCGTTGGTGACGTCAGCGGGCGCGCATGGAGAACCGCTGCCACGTGGTGATGGCCGTTCCCGCCAAAAGTTGGTGCGGATGAAATGGCGGGTATCGCCAAATCGTTTTGGCGGGAATCTGCAGGGCGACCCTGTAGCACGTCGGCCGCCGTCCCCGCTCCTCCCGACGAGCTGATCTCCGCCAGGATGGACGCGGCGGCGAGCAGCAGCTCCGCCAGACGGGAGTGTGCCTCGCGGAGCACGGTGTCAGTCCCCCGTCGCTCGTCCGGCGCCGTCGGCGGATCCTGCCCCGTGGGCAGCTCCTCTTCCTCACCCCCTGATGCCAGCTGGCCCCCGTCGTCGAGGTTGTCCCCGTGGTCAATCCCGTGGGTCCGACGGCTCCTCCTTGTATCCATGCTTGGAGGACCGTTTCACTTCTGACGCCAGTTGAAGTATTGGAATTGACGGCAGGAACTTCTTGACGGGTAACACACTTTTATTAAATCTTTACGTGTCACAATACAACGTGTGGTCTTCCTTCTTCCGACGACACACTCCACTAATCTCGTGTAAACTCTAGGCCTCTGGCTACACCCGATACACTTGACTCGTGTAGACCCTATGCCTCTGGCTACACACAATATACTCGACTCGTGTAAGCCCTATGCCTCTGGCTACACAATACACTCGACTCGTGTAGACCCTATGCCCTGGCTACACACAATACACTCGCCTCTGGGTTACACAGAGTCCCGGTCCCGTTAGGACAGCGGGGCTAGGTACCGCAGGGCTCTAGGTCTTCATCCCCGTCTTCATTCTTTGCTGGTTACACACTGCCCTTACGCCTGTGTGCATCCCCTTTTATAGCCCCTGCTCACGAGAGACGGAGCTGATGCGGACGTCGACGTGAGCGTCGTTCCTTAATGAACCAATCACGACGCACTCTCTCTACGATCCGCTTTCCCCAGCGCGTGTTAACATTACTCCACCAATCACACTGCGCTGCCACCTGATCACTCCCTCTCAGCGCGTCACCGGCCCACAGCCAATCGGTACCCCGTAACCCACGACCCCGCGCTGACCCCTGATCCTCCACCGTCAGCGCGCGTCACCACCTACACAGCCAATCATCACGCACTGGCATACGATCCCTAATCCCAGCGTGTATCACCTCTACATATGTGTAAAAATTTTGACTTTTTTTGGTGCACGAGCAAATCTGCTGGGAAAGCGTGTGGAAGTTTCGTGACGTTCGGACAATATTTGGCGACACTAAAATGAGCGTTTTGCCAGCTCCAGGGAATTCGGAGCGAGAGAAACGAGGCCCCGTAACGCACATGAGAGCAATCCCGGCCAATTTCTACCGTTTGATGGGGTCTATGTGTGCTGGAAAAGCGTGTGGAAGTTTCATGACGTTCGGACGATATTTGGCGACACTATAATGAGCGTTTTGCCAGCTCCAGGGAATTCGGAGCGAGAGAAACGAGGCCCCGTAACGCACATGAGAGCAATCCCGGCCAATTTCTACCGTTTGATGGGGTCTATGTGTGCTGGAAAAGCGTGTGGAAGTTTCGTGACGTTCGGACGATATTTGGCGACACTATAATGAGCGTTTTGCCAGCTCCAGGGAATTCGGAGCGAGAGAAACGAGGCCCCGTAACGCACATGAGAGCAATCCCGGCCAATTTCTACCGTTTGATGGGGTCTATGTGTGCTGGAAAAGCGTGTGGAAGTTTCGTGACGTTCGGACGATATTTGGCGACACTATAATGAGCGTTTTGCCAGCTCCAGGGAATTCGGAGCGAGAGAAACGAGGCCCCGTAACGCACATGAGAGCAATCCCGGCCAATTTCTACCGTTTGATGGGGTCTATGTGTAAAAATTTTGACTTTTTTTGGTGCACGAGCAAATCTGCTGGAAAAGCCTGTGGACGGTTCGTGACGTTCGTACGATATTTGGCGACACAAAAAATTGCGATTTCCCAGCTTCAGGGAATTCGGAGCGAGAGAAACGAGGCCCCGTAACGCACATGAGAGCAATCCCGGCCAATTTCTACCGTTTGATGGGGTCTATGTGTGCTGGAAAAGCGTGTGGAAGTTTCGTGACGTTCGGACGATATTTGGCGACACTATAATGAGCGTTTTGCCAGCTCCAGGGAATTCGGAGCGAGAGAAACGAGGCCCCGTAACGCACATGAGAGCAATCCCGGCCAATTTCTACCGTTTGATGGGGTCTATGTGTGCTGGAAAAGCGTGTGGAAGTTTCGTGACGTTCGGACGATATTTGGCGACACTATAATGATCGTTTTGCCAGCTCCAGGGAATTCGGAGCGAGAGAAACGAGGCCCCGTAACGCACATGAGAGCAATCCCGGCCAATTTCTACCGTTTGATGGGGTCTATGTGTAAAAATTTTGACTTTTTTTGGTGCACGAGCAAATCTGCTGGGAAAGCGTGTGGAAGTTTCGTGACGTTCGGACGATATTTGGCGACACTAAAATGAGCGTTTTGCCAGCTCCAGGGAATTCGGAGCGAGAGAAACGAGGCCCCGTAACGCACATGAGAGCAATCCCGGCCAATTTCTACCGTTTGATGGGGTCTATGTGTGCTGGAAAAGCGTGTGGAAGTTTCGTGACGTTCGGACGATATTTGGCGACACTATAATGAGCGTTTTGCCAGCTCCAGGGAATTCGGAGCGAGAGAAACGAGGCCCCGTAACGCACATGAGAGCAATCCCGGCCAATTTCTACCGTTTGATGGGGTCTATGTGTAAAAATTTTGACTTTTTTTGGTGCACGAGCAAATCTGCTGGGAAAGCGTGTGGAAGTTTCGTGACGTTCGGACGATATTTGGCGACACTAAAATGAGCGTTTTGCCAGCTCCAGGGAATTCGGAGCGAGAGAAACGAGGCCCCGTAACGCACATGAGAGCAATCCCGGCCAATTTCTACCGTTTGATGGGGTCTATGTGTAAAAATTTTGACTTTTTTTGGTGCACGAGCAAATCTGCTGGGAAAGCGTGTGGAAGTTTCGTGACGTTCGGACGATATTTGGCGACACTAAAATGAGCGTTTTGCCAGCTCCAGGGAATTCGGAGCGAGAGAAACGAGGCCCCGTAACGCACATGAGAGCAATCCCGGCCAATTTCTACCGTTTGATGGGGGTATGTGTAAAAATTTTGACTTTTTTTGGTGCACGAGCAAATCTGCTGGAAAAGCCTGTGGACGGTTCGTGACGTTCGTACGATATTTGGCGACACAAAAAATTGCGATTTCCCAGCTTCAGGGAATTCGGAGCGAGAGAAACGAGGCCCCGTAACGCACATGAGAGCAATCCCGGCCAATTTCTACCGTTTGATGGGGTCTATGTGTGCTGGAAAAGCGTGTGGAAGTTTCGTGACGTTCGGACGATATTTGGCGACACTATAATGAGCGTTTTGCCAGCTCCAGGGAATTCGGAGCGAGAGAAACGAGGCCCCGTAACGCACATGAGAGCAATCCCGGCCAATTTCTACCGTTTGATGGGGTCTATGTGTGCTGGAAAAGCGTGTGGAAGTTTCGTGACGTTCGGACAATATTTGGCGACACTATAATGAGCGTTTTGCCAGCTCCAGGGAATTCGGAGTGAGAGAAACGAGGCCCCGTAACGCACATGAGAGCAATCCCGGCCAATTTCTACCGTTTGATGGGGTCTATGTGTAAAAATTTTGACTTTTTTTGGTGCACGAGCAAATCTGCTGGGAAAGCGTGTGGAAGTTTCGTGACGTTCGGACGATATTTGGCGACACTAAAATGAGCGTTTTGCCAGCTCCAGGGAATTCGGAGCGAGAGAAACGAGGCCCCGTAACGCACATGAGAGCAATCCCGGCCAATTTCTACCGTTTGATGGGGTCTATGTGTGCTGGAAAAGCGTGTGGAAGTTTCGTGACGTTCGGACGATATTTGGCGACACTATAATGAGCGTTTTGCCAGCTCCAGGGAATTCGGAGCGAGAGAAACGAGGCCCCGTAACGCACATGAGAGCAATCCCGGCCAAATTCTACCGTTTGATGGGGTCTATGTGTGCTGGAAAAGCGTGTGGAAGTTTTGTGACGTTCGGACAATATTTGGCGACACTATAATGAGCGTTTTGCCAGCTCCAGGGAATTCGGAGCGAGAGAAACGAGGCCCCGTAACGCACATGAGAGCAATCCCGGCCAATTTTTACCGTTTGATGGGGTCTATGTGTAAAAATTTTGACTTTTTTTGGTGCACGAGCAAATCTGCTGGGAAAGCGTGTGGAAGTTTCGTGACGTTCGGACGATATTTGGCGACACTAAAATGAGCGTTTTGCCAGCTCCAGGGAATTCGGAGCGAGAGAAACGAGGCCCCGTAACGCACATGAGAGTGTGGTGCCACAGCGACGGGGCCGCTCTGCCGAGCCAGGGAGCCGCCCGGCTTCCCCCACCGCACTGCCCCCCATCACCCGCCCCACATAAGCACACACCCGCACGCATCCCCCCCCCCCCCCCCATAGAGCTGGAAGGGAAGGTTACCTGATCGACCGGTTTTTATCCGAGAGACCCTTATCGGGATTAATTCTCACGGTTTCCGGCGATCAGGGAATTGGATGACCTCCCCCGTGCTACGTGGTACCGCGGCGCTGCTGCCGGCCTTAATATGGTGTGGTCGCGGCGTGGGGCATTCGGCCACCGCGGTTGAGGCGCATTTCCCCCCACACACACCCCCACGAGTCGACGGGGCAAGCAGGGGAGGCACGAGACAGCATGAATAGCGGGGTCACAGGGGCTGTTGCGCATAGTCATGGAGGGTTGGGATAATTGCGCTTGAGCGCGCAGGCCCCATTGTTAGGAAGGGTAAGGGAGTAATTAGGATGTACGCCGCCAACGTCGCGCACTGATTAGCATATCAACAGCGCCCGGGAACCGCCGTGCGCGGGCTTGGGGTGCACGAGCCCATTGTTCAGCGCAGCATCCCCTTGGAGGTAGGGAGGATAAATAGAGGAGCGGAGAGGGGAAATCGCCCCTTCTCTCCAGGCCAGCGGACCAGCAGGAGTTCCAGCCAGCGACCCGGACGTCCGTGCGACGCATCGAGGTACGCTGTTAGCGCAGAGAGCAGCGAACCTCCGCGGGCACCAAACAGTGAGTGGGGAGGTGAAGTAGGGTATCGTAAGCCGATAAATAGGGAATAGGTACAGGTTTAGTGGAATAGGCCAGCCTCGTCGACTCACTGATTCCACATCAATTCGCAGGTGGCATATAATAAATCATTAATAGCGAAGCGTGGTCTCGCGTGATCTTGTCGTGCAGTGTGAGCGTGTGGGTGCGCTGTGTGCACAGTGGTTCGCCACGTGAGTGAGCGCTGCGCGGAGCTGAGCGCGCGGGTTGCGCGTGGGTACGCAGTGATTCTGTGGTGCTGCGGCTCGCCTCGGGGGAGCGCTGCGCAGAGCGGTGCGAGAGTGGGTGTCGCGTGTGTTCACTCCGTGTGTGATACAGGTGCGCGAGTATAACGTGAGTTGAGTTGGAGTGCGCGGAGCGGCGTGTGTGTGGGCGTGCGTGCGTAATCGGCGTCCCCCAGGTGCGCGCTCATAACGTGAGCGGCCAGCAGGCGGCGAGCGCTGCGCAGAGCGGCGCAAGAGTGGGTATCGCGTGTGGAGCTGTATGCGTGTGTGCGCGCACGTTCACTACGTGTATAATACGGATGCGCATTGGGAACGTGCCGCACAGGGCTATACTGCGAGCACGGCGTTTGATCGACGATGATGTGCGCACGTATGCTCGCAGCGTGGGAGCGCGGCGCGAGGCTGTAACCGTAGGGGCGTCGCGTTCGAATGCCGGCGAAACCGTAGCGGGTAATAGGGAGGTGGGGTAACGTAAACGAATAGGGGATGCAGGCGGGAGGGACCCCGGGGGCCGACGGCCCCCACAAATTGGTGTCAGAAGCGGTACGGACCCCCGCGTTACCTCACGCTAAAATAAGACTAATATTTACCGGCCGGGGGGCCCCTTCGTGGAAGGCATTCACCCGCAATCTCTTAGGGGCCAAGGAAATTAATGGATGGACGGACGCGCAGGCAGTACGTCAACTTAATATGAATCTTGATGGGCGGGCAGCCGATTTTGTAGAAGCGTTACCCGCGAGCGCACAGACACAGCTAGAGGAGCTGATGCGCCGACTCGATCAGCGTTTTGGCACGCGTGACGAGGAGGAAGCAAAATCGGCCTTAGAGGCGCGCCGGCGCCAACCTGGCGAAGATCTACGTGATTACGCCGAGGATGTGCGCGAGTTAACAAAGATCGCACGCCCGGGGTATGCAACTGATGTTATTGAGGAACTGGCCGCCGAGAAAATCCAGCGGTACCTGTCTCGCACGGCGTGGTGGCAGCCAGACATGAGCTGCCCACGTCTTCCCTTTAACACCCTTGTCGAGCGCGCACGTAAGTGTGAAAGAATTCACAGCGAACGCGCGCAGCTTCGGGGGCTGGGACGAGAGCGCGCCATTGCGAGCCTGCTCTCGGAAGACGAGGAGGAGGAACAGGAGCTCGCGAGGACGGTAAGGGGCCGGGAAAGAGAGCCTCCAGTGTCCCGCGAGACAACCCCGGGATGGGTTGCCGGTATACAAACGGGTATAAAGGATGTCTCCGGCCAGGTAACCCAGGTACGCGAGGAAACGAATAAAAATATGACCCAACTGCAATCCTCCGTTGAGACCATCCGATCCGAGATGGGGGAACTAGACTCCACGGTAGGAGGGCTAACTGGAAGGATAGCGCGACTAGAAGCAGAGTATGAGCAGCAGCGCACTGGGGGAGGAGGGAGTGGGCAGAGAGCCCATTACGGAGCCGCCACCCCTCCCCGGGCATGTTATATGTGCGATCGCCGAGGGCATCTAGTGAGGAACTGTCCTCAGGTCGCCCGAGCTAGACAAGAGCTAAGGTCAAACACTAAGGCCCCCCTAGAGAGGGGACCACCGGGGGGCGAAATCGGCGTAGCCCCGACACAAACAAGCTGTGAGAATAATGGCGAGCGAGTGATCTCCACACAGGTTCCAGCAACAACGCCCACAGAAACGGTGACTCCTGGCGACTGGCTGCGGGAGCTGGTGGCGGGGATCACGGGGGCCACGTCGCTGGTGGAAGTGGAGGTAAACGGAGTGCGTACCCGAATCCTGCTGGACACGGGGGCGGTGGCCTCGCTCGTGAGCGCAGCGCACTGCAGCGCGATCGGGGTCGACGTGCGTCACCTGCAGGTACCGGACCGCGCGCTGCACACGGCGAGCGGAGCCGGAATGGGGCTGCTGGGGAGAGCCACCCTAGAGGTCCGCATAGGCAGCCAGGTGTGCACGCAGGAGTTCTACGTGTCGAGTGCGTTGTGTCACGAGTGTATCGCAGGCACCGACCTCCTAGAACGGTTGGGACTCAACGTGCAACCCCGCCAGCGATGCGCCACCATGGAGAGCAACGGCGAGCGGATACCGTTCCTGGGACGAGAACCAACGCGCCGCCGCTTTGCACCTGTGGCCGCTATCCTGGCGACGGCAGTCACCATCGGCCCGCTCACCGAGATGCTGGTGCTGGTGGCAACATCCCCCACCGACCCCGCGCTCCGACCATCAGGGGAGGTAATGCTAACTCCTCACCCGGAGTTGGCAAAACGGTATGGGATAGTGGGATCCGCCACGTTGGTAAACGCAGATGGGGACCGATTGTTTATGCGGATGTTTAACCCCCACAATACCCCAGCGATACTGCGACGGCGCACCCCGATAGCCACAGTACACCCCCTGCACGCACGCCACTCTAACGACTCGGTGTTCGCACTCTGGGCTGAGGACCCCGGTCGTCCTGAGGGTGAGCAGGACCTGGCCTGGCGAGTCGGCCCGACTCCCCGAGCCGAGGTCGTTCCCCTGCTCGACGCGTTACATGTACCATGGGCGGACTTACCTAAGGGAGGGGCCGATCGGCTGCGCGAGTTACTGCGGGAGTATGCCGACGTGTTCAGCGAACACGACTCGGACGTGGGTCGGACCGACCTGGTTAAGCATCAAATTGACACCGGTGCAGCCCGACCAATCAAACTCCCTGCGTACCGAGTGGGCGCACCCGAACGCGCCCAAATCAAAGAGGCAGTTGGGGACATGCTTCGCGATAACATAATTCAGCCCTCGGCGAGTCCCTGGTCAGCCCCGGTGGTACTAGTAACGAAAAAGGATGGGTCAACCCGGTTCTGCGTCGATTACCGTAAACTAAATGCAGTCACGCTCGGCGATGCCTTCCCCATACCTCGCATCGACGACACCTTCGACAGTCTCGCAGGAGCGCGGTATTTTTCCACCCTCGATCTGGCGTCCGGTTACTGGCAGGTGGAGATGACGGAGGAGGATCGGCCAAAAACAGCATTCACCACCCCGATGGGCCTGTTTGAGTTTCGAGTGTTGCCGTTCGGACTCACTAACGCGCCCGCGACGTTCCAGCGGTTGATGGAGTTGGTGATGGCGGGGCTTGCAGTGGGAACAGTGCCTGATTTACTTGGACGATGTGATAGTGTTCAGTAGATCTTTGTCTGAGCATTGGTCCAGGCTTCGAGAGGTGTTCCAGCGACTGCGAGCGGCTCATCTCAAGCTCAAGCCACGTAAGTGTTACATCGCACAACGCGAGGTGGGGTACCTCGGGCATCGCGTCAGCGAGGCAGGCGTGCACACCGATCCGGAGAAGGTACGCGCCGTAGTGGAGTGGCCACGGCCAAGAAATCTGACGGAGATCAGATCATTTTTGGGGCTCGCCACCTATTATCGTCGATTTGTAAAGGGATTCAGCGAGATTGCACGCCCCCTCACCCAACTCACCTCCCCTAAGCACCCCTATCAGTGGACGGGGACCTGCCAGACGGCCTTCACCACTCTCAAAGATCACCTCACCCACGCCCCCACCCTCGCTTTCCCCGATTTTACCACCGATTTTATTTTGGACACCGACGCCTGCAGCAGCGGGCTGGGCGCGGTGTTGTCACAGGTACAGGATGGGACGGAACGAGTCATCGCGTACGCCAGCCGGACCTTGAGTGGGGCTGAGCTGAACTATTGCGTGACCCGCCAAGAGTTGTACGCCGTGATTTTCGCATGCAAACAGTTCCGGCCGTATTTGTACGGCAGGAGATGTCGCGTACGCACTGACCATTATGCTCTGCAGTTTCTTCTTACATTCAAGGAGCCGCGGGGGCAGATGGCCCGGTGGTTGGCGCAGTTGCAGGAGTACAACCTGCAAATCGAGTATCGGGCTGGCCGGACGCATGCAAACGCGGACGCCTTGTCGAGGCGACCCACGGTGTACGCCGAGACGAGGGCGGAGGAGGCCTGCCCGTGTTTCACGGGGGGACGCTGCCGGCAGGCAACGGACCCCCGAGAGGCCGCGGCCACTGACCCCCCCCCAGCGAGGGAGAGTGCAGTGTGCGCCACGGAAACCCTCACAGGTGGCACTGAGGATCCCGTCGACCGCCCGGCAAGCGCGGGACCCGCGGCTCGGGACCCGATTGGACGGATCCAGGAGGACGTCGGCTGCGCCTTCCCGGGCCTAAACGACGAGCAGCTGAGACAGACCCAGCAGCGAGATCCGGATCTGGCGGCAGTGGAGGCGGCACTGCGGGAGGAAAAGAGCGCCCTACCAGGACCCTGGAGCGGTTTGTATGCCCGGTTGTGTGTGCAGAACGGAGTGGTACGGGAGTTAACCGAGGCCGGCCAGCCGGGGTGCATCTGTGTTCCTGCCCAGGTGCGACCCCAGCTGCTACGGCTGGTGCATGACCACCCACTCGGGGGCCACGATGGGGAACGACGTACTCGAGAGACCCTGCGTCGCCAGTATCTCTGGCCCAAATTGGCACAAGACGTGGCGGCCTGGGTACAGGGCTGCCGCGCCTGTCAGCAGTGCGGGCCGAAACCGGCACGATACCAGGTACCCCTAAGGCCGTTCCGCGTCAGCCGCACGAATCAGCTGGTCGGGATCGACCTACAGGGGCCATTCCCGCGATCCCATCGAGGCAACCGATATATCCTAGTCGCAGTAGAGTATTTCACCCGCTACCCCGTGGCAGTGGCCATCCCTGATAAAACGGCCTTGGTGGTGGCCCGGGCATTTGTGGAACACTACGTACTTAAGCACGGGATCCCAGAACGAGTCCTCACCGACCAGGGTAGCGAGTTCGAGGCCGAGTTGTTCCAGGCACTGTGCCGAGAGTTCGGAATCCAGAAGGACCGAACCACAGCGTACCACCCCCAGGCGAACGGGATGGTGGAGCGCATGAATCAGACCTTATCGGGGAAACTCAAACGTATGGCGGCCGCAAATCAACGGGATTGGGATGAACACCTCCCCTACGCCCTTTTCGCCTACGCCACCACCGTACACACGTCGACGGGACAAACCCCGTTTTTAATGATGTTCGGCCGTGAGTCTCGTTTACCCGCAGATCTGCTATTCGGCGTCCCTTCCCCCCAGCCGGAGGAGGGAAGCCGCCCCGTGGAACACCTGTTGGAGACCCTACGAGAAGCCCGAGGCCGAGCATACCCGCAAGGGGAAGCCGCGCATCGGCGGCAGGAACAGGGCACCCGACCCCGCATGGAACCCCCCTTATTCCTGACAGGTGCTAAGGTGTGGCTACACACCCCTCGCGTCGGGGCCGGGCAGGTGGGGAAACTGACGACCTACTGGCGGGGACCCTGGACCGTGGTGCGACAGATCTCCCCCTGGACGGTACTAATTGATGGCGGGGAGAGGGGTCGAGAGACGGTGGTCAATGTCCGCCGCTTAAAACCGTGGAAAGCGGCCCCGGCGAGAGAGAACCCCGTCACCCGAAGGCCCCGAAATCCCGGAGTACCCGCATCCCCCGTGCCCGGGGGCCTCGCGCAGTATATGGGCCCCACGGAGCCCAGGGCTCCGAGGGGCCCCGGGCGGGGCCGGGGGCGACGAGGACGGCGACCCTTAAACCCCACCGCCTCTGAGTTTGTTCCCCAGCCCGCAGGTGCCAGGGGCCGAGGGGAGCCGTTGGAATGGAGGAGGAGACCACCGCCGGAGCCCCAGGAGACGGAGCCGCCACCCCCGAGGCCAGCCACAAGGGCCGGGCGAATCCCGCGGACCCCGCGGCGATACCTCGTGGGGGCAACCCAGGCGAGGTGCTCAAGTCAACCCGGGACGGGGACTGGCACCCCGGGGGGCTATGTGGTGCCACAGCGACGGGGCCGCTCTGCCGAGCCAGCGAGCCGCCCGGCTTCCCCCACCGCACTGCCCCCCATCACCCGCCCCACATAAGCACACACCCGCACGCATCCCCCCCCCCCCCCCCATAGAGCTGGAAGGGAAGGTTACCTGATCGACCGGTTTTTATCCGAGAGACCCTTATCGGGATTAATTCTCACGGTTTCCGGCGATCAGGGAATTGGATGACCTCCCCCGTGCTACGTGGTACCGCGGCGCTGCTGCCGGCCTTAATATGGTGTGGTCGCGGCGTGGGGCATTCGGCCACCGCGGTTGAGGCGCATTTCCCCCCACACACACCCCCACGAGTCGACGGGGCAAGCAGGGGAGGCACGAGACAGCATGAATAGCGGGGTCACAGGGGCTGTTGCGCATAGTCATGGAGGGTTGGGATAATTGCGCTTGAGCGCGCAGGCCCCATTGTTAGGAAGGGTAAGGGAGTAATTAGGATGTACGCCGCCAACGTCGCGCACTGATTAGCATATCAACAGCGCCCGGGAACCGCCGTGCGCGGGCTTGGGGTGCACGAGCCCATTGTTCAGTGCAGCATCCCCTTGGAGGTAGGGAGGATAAATAGAGGAGCGGAGAGGGGAAATCGCCCCTTCTCTCCAGGCCAGCGGACCAGCAGGAGTTCCAGCCAGCGACCCGGACGTCCGTGCGACGCATCGAGGTACGCTGTTAGCGCAGAGAGCAGCGAACCTCCGCGGGCACCAAACAGTGAGTGGGGAGGTGAAGTAGGGTATCGTAAGCCGATAAATAGGGAATAGGTACAGGTTTAGTGGAATAGGCCAGCCTCGTCGACTCACTGATTCCACATCAATTCGCAGGTGGCATATAATAAATCATTAATAGCGAAGCGTGGTCTCGCGTGATCTTGTCGTGCAGTGTGAGCGTGTGGGTGCGCTGTGTGCACAGTGGTTCGCCACGTGAGTGAGCGCTGCGCGGAGCTGAGCGCGCGGGTTGCGCGTGGGTACGCAGTGATTCTGTGGTGCTGCGGCTCGCCTCGGGGGAGCGCTGCGCAGAGCGGTGCGAGAGTGGGTGTCGCGTGTGTTCACTCCGTGTGTGATACAGGTGCGCGAGTATAACGTGAGTAGAGTTGGAGTGCGCGGAGCGGCGTGTGTGTGGGCGTGCGTGCGTAATCGGCGTCCCCCAGGTGCGCGCTCATAACGTGAGCGGCCAGCAGGCGGCGAGCGCTGCGCAGAGCGGCGCAAGAGTGGGTATCGCGTGTGGAGCTGTATGCGTGTGTGCGCGCACGTTCACTACGTGTATAATACGGATGCGCATTGGGAACGTGCCGCACAGGGCTATACTGCGAGCACGGCGTTTGATCGACGATGATGTGCGCACGTATGCTCGCAGCGTGGGAGCGCGGCGCGAGGCTGTAACCGTAGGGGCGTCGCGTTCGAATGCCGGCGAAACCGTAGCGGGTAATAGGGAGGTGGGGTAACGTAAACGAATAGGGGATGCAGGCGGGAGGGACCCCGGGGGCCGACGGCCCCCACAAGAGCAATCCCGGCCAATTTCTACCGTTTGATGGGGTCTATGTGTGCTGGAAAAGCGTGTGGAAGTTTCGTGACGTTCGGACGATATTTGGCGACACTATAATGAGCGTTTTGCCAGCTCCAGGGAATTCGGAGCGAGAGAAACGAGGCCCCGTAACGCACATGAGAGCAATCCCGGCCAATTTCTACCGTTTGATGGGGTCTATGTGTGCTGGAAAAGCGTGTGGAAGTTTCGTGACGTTCGGACGATATTTGGCGACACTATAATGAGCGTTTTGCCAGCTCCAGGGAATTCGGAGCGAGAGAAACGAGGCCCCGTAACGCACATGAGAGCAATCCCGGCCAATTTCTACCGTTTGATGGGGTCTATGTGTAAAAATTTTGACTTTTTTTGGTGCACGAGCAAATCTGCTGGGAAAGCGTGTGGAAGTTTCGTGACGTTCGGACGATATTTGGCGACACTAAAATGAGCGTTTTGCCAGCTCCAGGGAATTCGGAGCGAGAGAAACGAGTCCCCGTAACGCACATGAGAGCAATCCCGGCCAATTTCTACCGTTTGATGGGGTCTATGTGTAAAAATTTTGACTTTTTTTGGTGCACGAGCAAATCTGCTGGGAAAGCGTGTGGAAGTTTCGTGACGTTCGGACGATATTTGGCGACACTAAAATGAGCGTTTTGCCAGCTCCAGGGAATTCGGAGCGAGAGAAACGAGGCCCCGTAACGCACATGAGAGCAATCCCGGCCAATTTCTACCGTTTGATGGGGTCTATGTGTAAACATTTTGACTTTTTTTGGTGCACGAGCAAATCTGCTGGAAAAGCCTGTGGACGGTTCGTGACGTTCGTACGATATTTGGCGACACAAAAAATTGCGATTTCCCAGCTTCAGGGAATTCGGAGCGAGAGAAACGAGGCCCCGTAACGCACATGAGAGCAATCCCGGCCAATTTCTACCGTTTGATGGGGTCTATGTGTGCTGGAAAAGCGTGTGGAAGTTTCGTCACGTTCGGACGATATTTGGCGACACTATAATGAGCGTTTTGCCAGCTCCAGGGAATTCGGAGCGAGAGAAACGAGGCCCCGTAACGCACATGAGAGCAATCCCGGCCAATTTCTACCGTTTGATGGGGTCTATGTGTGCTGGGAAAGCGTGTGGAAGTTTCGTGACGTTCGGACGATATTTGGCGACACTAAAATGAGCGTTTTGCCAGCTCCAGGGAATTCGGAGCGAGAGAAACGAGGCCCCGTAACGCACATGAGAGCAATCCCGGCCAATTTCTACCGTTTGATGGGGTCTATGTCTAAAAATTTTGACTTTTTTTGGTGCACGAGCAAATCTGCTGGAAAAGTCTGTGGACGGTTCGTGACGTTCGTACGATATTTGGCGACACAAAAAATTGCGATTTCCCAGCTTCTGGGAATTCGGAGCGAGAGAAACGAGGCCCCGTAACGCACATGAGAGCAATCCCGGCCAATTTCTACCGTTTGATGGGGTCTATGTGTGCTGGAAAAGCGTGTGGAAGTTTCGTGACGTTCGGACGATATTTGGCGACACTATAATGAGCGTTTTGCCAGCTCCAGGGAATTCGGAGCGAGAGAAACGAGGCCCCGTAACGCACATGAGAGCAATCCCGGCCAATTTCTACCGTTTGATGGGGTCTATGTGTAAAAATTTTGACTTTTTTTGGTGCACGAGCAAATCTGCTGGGAAAGCGTGTGGAAGTTTCGTGACGTTCGGACGATATTTGGCGACACTAAAATGAGCGTTTTGCCAGCTCCAGGGAATTCGGAGCGAGAGAAACGAGGCCCCGTAACGCACATGAGAGCAATCCCGGCCAATTTCTACCGTTTGATGGGGTCTATGTGTGCTGGAAAAGCGTGTGGAAGTTTCGTGACGTTCGGACGATATTTAGCGACACTATAATGAGCGTTTTGCCAGCTCCAGGGAATTCGGAGCGAGAGAAACGAGGCCCCGTAACGCACATGAGAGCAATCCCGGCCAATTTCTACCGTTTGATGGGGTCTATGTGTGCTGGAAAAGCGTGTAGAAGTTTCGTGACGTTCGGACGATATTTGGCGACACTATAATGAGCGTTTTGCCAGCTCCAGGGAATTCGGAGCGAGAGAAACGAGGCCCCGTAACGCACATGAGAGCAATCCCGGCCAATTTCTACCGTTTGATGGGGTCTATGTGTGCTGGAAAAGCGTGTGGAAGTTTCGTGACGTTCGGACGATATTTGGCGACACTATAATGAGCGTTTTGCCAGCTCCAGGGAATTCGGAGCGAGAGAAACGAGGCCCCGTAACGCACATGAGAGCAATCCCGGCCAATTTCTACCGTTTGATGGGGTCTATGTGTAAAAATTTTGACTTTTTTTGGTGCACGAGCAAATCTGCTGGGAAAGCGTGTGGAAGTTTCGTGACGTTCGGACGATATTTGGCGACACTAAAATGAGCGTTTTGCCAGCTCCAGGGAATTCGGAGCGAGAGAAACGAGGCCCCGTAACGCACATGAGAGCAATCCCGGCCAATTTCTACCGTTTGATGGGGTCTATGTGTACAAATTTTGACTTTTTTTGGTGCACGAGCAAATCTGCTGGGAAAGCGTGTGGAAGTTTCGTGACGTTCGGACGATATTTGGCGACACTAAAATGAGCGTTTTGCCAGCTCCAGGGAATTCGGAGCGAGATAACGAGGCCCCGTAACGCACATGAGAGCAATCCCGGCCAATTTCTACCGTTTGATGGGGTCTATGTGTAAAAATTTTGACTTTTTTTGGTGCACGAGCAAATTTGCTGGAAAAGCCTGTGGACGGTTCGTGACGTTCGTACGATATTTGGCGACACAAAAAATTGCGATTTCCCAGCTTCAGGGAATTCGGAGCGAGAGAAACGAGGCCCCGTAACGCACATGAGAGCAATCCCGGCCAATTTCTACCGTTTGATGGGGTCTATGTGTGCTGGAAAAGCGTGTGGAAGTTTCGTGACGTTCGGACGATATTTGGCGACACTATAATGAGCGTTTTGCCAGCTCCAGGGAATTCGGAGCGAGAGAAACGAGGCCCCGTAACGCACATGAGAGCAATCCCGGCCAATTTCTACCGTTTGATGGGGTCTATGTGTGCTGGAAAAGCGTGTGGAAGTTTCGTGACGTTCGGACGATATTTGGCGACACTATAATGAGCGTTTTGCCAGCTCCAGGGAATTCGGAGCGAGAGAAACGAGGCCCCGTAACGCACATGAGAGCAATCCCGGCCAATTTCTACCGTTTGATGGGGTCTATGTGTAAAAATTTTGACTTTTTTTGGTGCACGAGCAAATCTGCTGAAAAAGCGTGTGGAAGTTTCGTGACGTTCGGACGATATTTGGCGACACTAAAATGAGCGTTTTGCCAGCTCCAGGGAATTCGGAGCGAGAGAAACGAGGCCCCGTAACGCACATGAGAGCAATCCCGGCCAATTTCTACCGTTTGATGGGGTCTATGTGTAAAAATTTTTACTTTTTTTGGTGCACGAGCAAATCTGCTGGGAAAGCGTGTGGAAGTTTCGTGACGTTCGGACGATATTTGGCGACACTAAAATGAGCGTTTTGCCAGCTCCAGGGAATTCGGAGCGAGAGAAACGAGGCCCCGTAACGCACATGAGAGCAATCCCGGCCAATTTCTACCGTTTGATGGGGTCTATGTGTAAAAATTTTGACTTTTTTTGGTGCACGAGCAAATCTGCTGGAAAAGCCTGTGGACGGTTCGTGACGTTCGTACGATATTTGGCGACACAAAAAATTGCGATTTCCCAGCTTCAGGGAATTCGGAGCGAGAGAAACGAGGCCCCGTAACGCACATGAGAGCAATCCCGGCCAATTTCTACCGTTTGATGGGGTCTATGTGTGCTGGAAAAGCGTGTGGAAGTTTTGTGACGTTCGGACGATATTTGGCGACACTATAATGAGCGTTTTGCCAGCTCCAGGGAATTCGGAGCGAGAGAAACGAGGCCCCGTAACGCACATGAGAGCAATCCCGGCCAATTTCTACCGTTTGATGGGGTCTATGTGTGCTGGAAAAGCGTGTGGAAGTTTCGTGACGTTCGGACGATATTTGGCGACACTATAATGAGCGTTTTGCCAGCTCCAGGGAATTCGGAGCGAGAGAAACGAGGCCCCGTAACGCACATGAGAGCAATCCCGGCCAATTTCTACCGTTTGATGGGGTCTATGTGTGCTGGAAAAGCGTGTGGAAGTTTCGTGACGTTCGGACGATATTTGGCGACACTATAATGAGCGTTTTGCCAGCTCCAGGGAATTCGGAGCGAGAGAAACGAGGCCCCGTAACGCACATGAGAGCAATCCTGGCCAATTTCTACCGTTTGATGGGGTCTATGTGTAAAAATTTTGACTTTTTTTGGTGCACGAGCAAATCTGCTGGGAAAGCGTGTGGAAGTTTCGTGACGTTCGGACGATATTTGGCGACACTAAAATGAGCGTTTTGCCAGCTCCAGGGAATTCGGAGCGAGAGAAACGAGGCCTCGTAACGCACATGAGAGCAATCCCGGCCAATTTCTACCGTTTGATGGGGTCTATGTGTACAAATTTTGACTTTTTTTGGTGCACGAGCAAATCTGCTGGGAAAGCGTGTGGAAGTTTCGTGACGTTCGGACGATATTTGGCGACACTAAAATAGGCGTTTTGCCAGCTCCAGGGAATTCGGAGCGAGAGAAACGAGGCCCCGTAACGCACATGAGAGCAATCCCGGCCAATTTCTATCGTTTGATGGGGTCTATGTGTAAAAATTTTGACTTTTTTTGGTGCACGAGCAAATCTGCTGGAAAAGCCTGTGGACGGTTCGTGACGTTCGTACGATATTTGGCGACACAAAAAATTGCGATTTCCCAGCTTCAGGGAATTCGGAGCGAGAGAAACGAGGCCCCGTAACGCACATGAGAGCAATCCCGGCCAATTTCTACCGTTTGATGGGGTCTATGTGTGCTGGAAAAGCGTGTGGAAGTTTCGTGACGTTCGGACGATATTTGGCGACACTATAATGAGCGTTTTGCCAGCTCCAGGGAATTCGGAGCGAGAGAAACGAGGCCCCGTAACGCACATGAGAGCAATCCCGGCCAATTTCTACCGTTTGATGGGGTCTATGTGTAAAAATTTTGACTTTTTTTGGTGCACGTGCAAATCTGCTGGAAAAGCCTGTGGACGGGTCGTGACGTTCGTACGATATTTGGCGACACAAAAAATTGCGATTTCCCAGCTTCAGGGAATTCGGAGCGAGAGAAACGAGGCCCCGTAACGCACATGAGAGCAATCCCGGCCAATTTCTATCGTTTGATGGGGTCTATGTGTAAAAATTTTGACTTTTTTTGGTGCACGAGCAAATCTGCTGGAAAAGCCTGTGGACGGTTCGTGACGTTC
Organism: Lethenteron reissneri; assembly: GCF_015708825.2. Taxonomy (NCBI): domain Eukaryota; kingdom Metazoa; phylum Chordata; class Hyperoartia; order Petromyzontiformes; family Petromyzontidae; genus Lethenteron; species Lethenteron reissneri. The sequence continues at coordinate 33,406 of NW_026891973.1, forward strand.
GTACGATATTTGGCGACACAAAAAATTGCGATTTCCCAGCTTCAGGGAATTCGGAGCGAGAGAAACGAGGCCCCGTAACGCACATGAGAGCAATCCCGGCCAATTTCTACCGTTTGATGGGGTCTATGTGTGCTGGAAAAGCGTGTGGAAGTTTCGTGACGTTCGGACGATATTTGGCGACACTATAATGAGCGTTTTGCCAGCTCCAGGGTATTCGGAGCGAGAGAAACGAGGCCCCGTAACGCACATGAGAGCAATCCCGGCCAATTTCTACCGTTTGATGGGGTCTATGTGTAAAAATTTGACTTTTTTTGGTGCACGAGCAAATCTGCTGGGAAAGCGTGTGGAAGTTTCGTGACGTTCGGACGATATTTGGCGACACTAAAATGAGCGTTTTGCCAGCTCCAGGGAATTCGGAGCGAGAGAAACGAGGCCCCGTAACGCACATGAGAGCAATCCCGGCCAATTTCTACCGTTTGATGGGGTCTATGTGTACAAATTTTGACTTTTTTTGGTGCACGAGCAAATCTGCTGGGAAAGCGTGTGGAAGTTTCGTGACGTTCGGACGATATTTGGCGACACTAAAATGAGCGTTTTGCCAGCTCCAGGGAATTCGGAGCGAGAGAAACGAGGCCCCGTAACGCACATGAGAGCAATCCCGGCCAATTTATATCGTTTGATGGGGTCTATGTGTAAAAATTTTGACTTTTTTTGGTGCACGAGCAAATCTGCTGGGAAAGCGTGTGGAAGTTTCGTGACGTTCGGACGATATTAGGCGACACTAAAATGAGCGTTTTGCCAGCTCCAGGGAATTCGGAGCGAGAGAAACGAGGCCCCGTTACGCACATGAGAGCAATCCCGGCCAATTTCTACCGTTTGATGGGGTCTATGTTTATAAAAATTTTGACTTTTTTTGGTGCACGAGCAAATCTGCTGGGAAAGCGTGTGGAAGTTTCGTGACGTTCGGACGATATTTGGCGACACTAAAATGAGCGTTTTGCCAGCTCCAGGGAATTCGGAGCGAGATAACGAGGCCCCGTAACGCACATGAGAGCAATCCCGGCCAATTTCTACCGTTTGATGGGGTCTATGTGTAAAAATTTTGACTTTTTTTGGTGCACGAGCAAATTTGCTGGAAAAGCCTGTGGACGGTTCGTGACGTTCGTACGATATTTGGCGACACAAAAAATTGCGATTTCCCAGCTTCAGGGAATTCGGAGCGAGAGAAACGAGGCCCCGTAACGCACATGAGAGCAATCCCGGCCAATTTCTACCGTTTGATGGGGTCTATGTGTGCTGGAAAAGCGTGTGGAAGTTTCGTGACGTTCGGACGATATTTGGCGACACTATAATGAGCGTTTTGCCAGCTCCAGGGAATTCGGAGCGAGAGAAACGAGGCCCCGTAACGCACATGAGAGCAATCCCGGCCAATTTCTACCGTTTGATGGGGTCTATGTGTAAAAATTTTGACTTTTTTTGGTGCACGAGCAAATCTGCTGGGAAAGCGTGTGGAAGTTTCGTGACGTTCGGACGATATTTGGCGACACTAAAATGAGCGTTTTGCCAGCTCCAGGGAATTCGGAGCGAGAGAAACGAGGCCCCGTAACGCACATGAGAGCAATCCCGGCCAATTTCTATCGTTTGATGGGGTCTATGTGTAAAAATTTTGACTTTTTTTGGTGCACGAGCAAATCTGCTGGGAAAGCGTGTGGAAGTTTCGTGACGTTCGGACGATATTAGGCGACACTAAAATGAGCGTTTTGCCAGCTCCAGGGAATTCGGAGCGAGAGAAACGAGGCCCCGTAACGCACATGAGAGCAATCCCGGCCAATTTCTATCGTTTGATGGGGTCTATGTGTAAAAATTTTGACTTTTTTTGGTGCACGAGCAAATCTGCTGGGAAAGCGTGTGGAAGTTTCGTGACGTTCGGACGATATTAGGCGACACTAAAATGAGCGTTTTGCCAGCTCCAGGGAATTCGGAGCGAGAGAAACGAGGCCCCGTTACGCACATGAGAGCAATCCCGGCCAATTTCTACCGTTTGATGGGGTCTATGTTTATAAAATTTTGACTTTTTTTGGTGCACGAGCAAATCTGCTGGGAAAGCGTGTGGAAGTTTCGTGACGTTCGGACGATATTTGGCGACACTAAAATGAGCGTTTTGCCAGCTCCAGGGAATTCGGAGCGAGATAACGAGGCCCTGTAACGCACATGAGAGCAATCCCGGCCAATTGCTACCGTTTGATGGGGTCTATGTGTAAAAATTTTGACTTTTTTTGGTGCACGAGCAAATTTGCTGGAAAAGCCTGTGGACGGTTCGTGACGTTCGTACGATATTTGGCGACACAAAAAATAGCGATTTCCCAGCTTCAGGGAATTCGGAGCGAGAGAAACGAGGCCCCGTAACGCACATGAGAGCAATCCCGGCCAATTTCTACCGTTTGATGGGGTCTATGTGTGCTGGAAAAGCGTGTGGAAGTTTCGTGACGTTCGGACGATATTTGGCGACACTATAATGAGCGTTTTGCCAGCTCCAGGGAATTCGTAGCGAGAGAAACGAGGCCCCGTAACGCACATGAGAGCAATCCCGGCCAATTTCTACCGTTTGATGGGGTCTATGTGTGCTGGAAAAGCGTGTGGAAGTTTCGTGACGTTCGGACGATATTTGGCGACACTATAATGAGCGTTTTGACAGCTCCAGGGAATTCGGAGCGAGAGAAACGAGGCCCCGTAACGCACATGAGAGCAATCCCGGCCAATTTCTACCGTTTGATGGGGTCTATGTGTAAAAATTTTGACTTTTTTTGGTGCACGAGCAAATCTGCTGGGAAAGCGTGTGGAAGTTTCGTGACGTTCGGACGATATTTGGCGACACTAAAATGAGCGTTTTGCCAGCTCCAGGGAATTCGGAGCGAGAGAAACGAGGCCCCGTAACGCACATGAGAGCAATCCCGGCCAATTTCTACCGTTTGATGGGGTCTATGTGTAAAAATTTTTACTTTTTTTGGTGCACGAGCAAATCTGCTGGGAAAGCGTGTGGAAGTTTCGTGACGTTCGGACGATATTTGGCGACACTAAAATGAGCGTTTTGCCAGCTCCAGGGAATTCGGAGCGAGAGAAACGAGGCCCCGTAACGCACATGAGAGCAATCCCGGCCAATTTCTACCGTTTGATGGGGTCTATGTGTAAAAATTTTGACTTTTTTTGGTGCACGAGCAAATCTGCTGGAAAAGCCTGTGGACGGTTCGTGACGTTCGTACGATATTTGGCGACACAAAAAATTGCGATTTCCCAGCTTCAGGGAATTCGGAGCGAGAGAAACGAGGCCCCGTAACGCACATGAGAGCAATCCCGGCCAATTTCTACCGTTTGATGGGGTCTATGTGTGCTGGAAAAGCGTGTGGAAGTTTCGTGACGTTCGGACGATATTTGGCGACACTATAATGAGCGTTTTGCCAGCTCCAGGGAATTCGGAGCGAGAGAAACGAGGCCCCGTAACGCACATGAGAGCAATCCCGGCCAATTTCTACCGTTTGATGGGGTCTATGTGTGCTGGAAAAGCGTGTGGAAGTTTCGTGACGTTCGGACGAATATTTGGCGACACTATAATGAGCGTTTTGCCAGCTCCAGGGAATTCGGAGCGAGAGAAACGAGGCCCCGTAACGCACATGAGAGCAATCCCGGCCAATTTCTACCGTTTGATGGGGTCTATGTGTGCTGGAAAAGCGTGTGGAAGTTTCGTGACGTTCGGACGATATTTGGCGACACTATAATGAGCGTTTTGCCAGCTCCAGGGAATTCGGAGCGAGAGAAACGAGGCCCCGTAACGCACATGAGAGCAATCCCGGCCAATTTCTACCGTTTGATGGGATCTATGTGTAAAAATTTTGACTTTTTTTGGTGCACGAGCAAATCTGCTGGGAAAGCGTGTGGAAGTTTCGTGACGTTCGGACGATATTTGGCGACACTAAAATGAGCGTTTTGCCAGCTCCAGGGAATTCGGAGCGAGAGAAACGAGGCCCCGTAACGCACATGAGAGCAATCCCGGCCAATTTCTACCGTTTGATGGGGTCTATGTGTACAAATTTTGACTTTTTTTGGTGCACGAGCAAATCTGCTGGGAAAGCGTGTGGAAGTTTCGTGACGTTCGGACGATATTTGGCGACACTAAAATGAGCGTTTTGCCAGCTCCAGGGAATTCGGAGCGAGAGAAACGAGGCCCCGTAACGCACATGAGAGCAATCCCGGCCAATTTCTACCGTTTGATGGGGTCTATGTGTAAAAATTTTGACTTTTTTTGGTGCACGAGCAAATCTGCTGGAAAAGCCTGTGGACGGTTCGTGACGTTCGTACGATATTTGGCGACACAAAAAATTGCGATTTCCCAGCTTCAGGGAATTCGGAGCGAGAGAAACGAGGCCCCGTAACGCACATGAGAGCAATCCCGGCCAATTTCTACCGTTTGATGGGGTCTATGTGTGCTGGAAAAGCGTGTGGAAGTTTCGTGACGTTCGGACGATATTTGGCGACACTATAATGAGCGTTTTGCCAGCTCCAGGGAATTCGGAGCGAGAGAAACGAGGCCCCGTAACGCACATGAGAGCAATCCCGGCCAATTTCTACCGTTTGATGGGGTCTATGTGTAAAAATTTTGACTTTTTTTGGTGCACGTGCAAATCTGCTGGAAAAGCCTGTGGACGGGTCGTGACGTTCGTACGATATTTGGCGACACAAAAAATTGCGATTTCCCAGCTTCAGGGAATTCGGAGCGAGAGAAACGAGGCCCCGTAACGCACATGAGAGCAATCCCGGCCAATTTCTATCGTTTGATGGGGTCTATGTGTAAAAATTTTGACTTTTTTTGGTGCACGAGCAAATCTGCTGGAAAAGCCTGTGGACGGTTCGTGACGTTCGTACGATATTTGGCGACACAAAAAATTGCGATTTCCCAGCTTCAGGGAATTCGGAGCGAGAGAAACGAGGCCCCGTAACGCACATGAGAGCAATCCCGGCCAATTTCTACCGTTTGATGGGGTCTATGTGTGCTGGAAAAGCGTGTGGAAGTTTCGTGACGTTCGGACGATATTTGGCGACACTATAATGAGCGTTTTGCCAGCTCCAGGGAATTCGGAGCGAGAGAAACGAGGCCCCGTAACGCACATGAGAGCAATCCCGGCCAATTTCTACCGTTTGATGGGGTCTATGTGTAAAAATTTTGACTTTTTTTGGTGCACGAGCAAATCTGCTGGGAAAGCGTGTGGAAGTTTCGTGACGTTCGGACGATATTTGGCGACACTAAAATGAGCGTTTTGCCAGCTCCAGGGAATTCGGAGCGAGAGAAACGAGGCCCCGTAACGCACATGAGAGCAATCCCGGCCAATTTCTACCGTTTGATGGGGTCTATGTGTACAAATTTTGACTTTTTTTGGTGCACGAGCAAATCTGCTGGGAAAGCGTGTGGAAGTTTCGTGACGTTCGGACGATATTTGGCGACACTAAAATGAGCGTTTTGCCAGCTCCAGGGAATTCGGAGCGAGAGAAACGAGGCCCCGTAACGCACATGAGAGCAATCCCGGCCAATTTCTATCGTTTGATGGGGTCTATGTGTAAAAATTTTGACTTTTTTTGGTGCACGAGCAAATCTGCTGGGAAAGCGTGTGGAAGTTTCGTGACGTTCGGACGATATTAGGCGACACTAAAATGAGCGTTTTGCCAGCTCCAGGGAATTCGGAGCGAGAGAAACGAGGCCCCGTTACGCACATGAGAGCAATCCCGGCCAATTTCTACCGTTTGATGGGGTCTATGTTTATAAAAATTTTGACTTTTTTTGGTGCACGAGCAAATCTGCTGGGAAAGCGTGTGGAAGTTTCGTGACGTTCGGACGATATTTGGCGACACTAAAATGAGCGTTTTGCCAGCTCCAGGGAATTCGGAGCGAGATAACGAGGCCCCGTAACGCACATGAGAGCAATCCCGGCCAATTTCTACCGTTTGATGGGGTCTATGTGTAAAAATTTTGACTTTTTTTGGTGCACGAGCAAATTTGCTGGAAAAGCCTGTGGACGGTTCGTGACGTTCGTACGATATTTGGCGACACAAAAAATTGCGATTTCCCAGCTTCATGGAATTCGGAGCGAGAGAAACGAGGCCCCGTTAAGCACATGAGAGCAATCCCGGCCAATTTCTACCGTTTGATGGGGTCTATGTGTGCTGGAAAAGCGTGTGGAAGTTTCGTGACGTTCGGACGATATTTGGCGACACTATAATGAGCGTTTTGCCAGCTGCAGGGAATTCGGAGCGAGAGAAACGAGGCCCCGTAACGCACATGAGAGCAATCCCGGCCAATTTCTACCGTTTGATGGGGTCTATGTGTGCTGGAAAAGCGTGTGGAAGTTTCGTGACGTTCGGATGATATTTGGCGACACTATAATGAGCGTTTTGCCAGCTCCAGGGAATTCGGAGCGAGAGAAACGAGGCCCCGTAACGCACATGAGAGCAATCCCGGCCAATTTCTACCGTTTGATGGGGTCTATGTGTAAAAATTTTGACTTTTTTTGGTGCACGAGCAAATCTGCTGGGAAAGCGTGTGGAAGTTTCGTGACGTTCGGACGATATTTGGCGACACTAAAATGAGCGTTTTGCCAGCTCCAGGGAATTCGGAGCGAGAGAAACGAGGCCCCGTAACGCACATGAGAGCAATCCCGGCCAATTTCTATCGTTTGATGGGGTCTATGTGTAAAAATTTTGACTTTTTTTGGTGCACGAGCAAATCTGCTGGGAAAGCGTGTGGAAGTTTCGTGACGTTCGGACGATATTAGGCGACACTAAAATGAGCGTTTTGCCAGCTCCAGGGAATTCGGAGCGAGAGAAACGAGGCCCCGTAACGCACATGAGAGCAATCCCGGCCAATTTCTATCGTTTGATGGGGTCTATGTGTAAAAATTTTGACTTTTTTTGGTGCACGAGCAAATCTGCTGGGAAAGCGTGTGGAAGTTTCGTGACGTTCGGACGATATTAGGCGACACTAAAATGAGCGTTTTGCCAGCTCCAGGGAATTCGGAGCGAGAGAAACGAGGCCCCGTTACGCACATGAGAGCAATCCCGGCCAATTTCTACCGTTTGATGGGGTCTATGTTTATAAAATTTTGACTTTTTTTGGTGCACGAGCAAATCTGCTGGGAAAGCGTGTGGAAGTTTCGTGACGTTCGGACGATATTTGGCGACACTAAAATGAGCGTTTTGCCAGCTCCAGGGAATTCGGAGCGAGATAACGAGGCCCTGTAACGCACATGAGAGCAATCCCGGCCAATTGCTACCGTTTGATGGGGTCTATGTGTAAAAATTTTGACTTTTTTTGGTGCACGAGCAAATTTGCTGGAAAAGCCTGTGGACGGTTCGTGACGTTCGTACGATATTTGGCGACACAAAAAATAGCGATTTCCCAGCTTCAGGGAATTCGGAGCGAGAGAAACGAGGCCCCGTAACGCACATGAGAGCAATCCCGGCCAATTTCTACCGTTTGATGGGGTCTATGTGTGCTGGAAAAGCGTGTGGAAGTTTCGTGACGTTCGGACGATATTTGGCGACACTATAATGAGCGTTTTGCCAGCTCCAGGGAATTCGTAGCGAGAGAAACGAGGCCCCGTAACGCACATGAGAGCAATCCCGGCCAATTTCTACCGTTTGATGGGGTCTATGTGTGCTGGAAAAGCGTGTGGAAGTTTCGTGACGTTCGGACGATATTTGGCGACACTATAATGAGCGTTTTGCCAGCTCCAGGGAATTCGGAGCGAGAGAAACGAGGCCCCGTAACGCACATGAGAGCAATCCCGGCCAATTTCTACCGTTTGATGGGGTCTATGTGTAAAAATTTTGACTTTTTTTGGTGCACGAGCAAATCTGCTGGGAAAGCGTGTGGAAGTTTCGTGACGTTCGGACGATATTTGGCGACACTAAAATGAGCGTTTTGCCAGCTCCAGGGAATTCGGAGCGAGAGAAACGAGGCCCCGTAACGCACATGAGAGCAATCCCGGCCAATTTCTACCGTTTGATGGGGTCTATGTGTAAAAATTTTTACTTTTTTTGGTGCACGAGCAAATCTGCTGGGAAAGCGTGTGGAAGTTTCGTGACGTTCGGACGATATTTGGCGACACTAAAATGAGCGTTTTGCCAGCTCCAGGGAATTCGGAGCGAGAGAAACGAGGCCCCGTAACGCACATGAGAGCAATCCCGGCCAATTTCTACCGTTTGATGGGGTCTATGTGTAAAAATTTTGACTTTTTTTGGTGCACGAGCAAATCTGCTGGAAAAGCCTGTGGACGGTTCGTGACGTTCGTACGATATTTGGCGACACAAAAAATTGCGATTTCCCAGCTTCAGGGAATTCGGAGCGAGAGAAACGAGGCCCCGTAACGCACATGAGAGCAATCCCGGCCAATTTCTACCGTTTGATGGGGTCTATGTGTGCTGGAAAAGCGTGTGGAAGTTTCGTGACGTTCGGACGATATTTGGCGACACTATAATGAGCGTTTTGCCAGCTCCAGGGAATTCGGAGCGAGAGAAACGAGGCCCCGTAACGCACATGAGAGCAATCCCGGCCAATTTCTACCGTTTGATGGGGTCTATGTGTGCTGGAAAAGCGTGTGGAAGTTTCGTGACGTTCGGACGATATTTGGCGACACTATAATGAGCGTTTTGCCAGCTCCAGGGAATTCGGAGCGAGAGAAACGAGGCCCCGTAACGCACATGAGAGCAATCCCGGCCAATTTCTACCGTTTGATGGGGTCTATGTGTGCTGGAAAAGCGTGTGGAAGTTTCGTGACGTTCGGACGATATTTGGCGACACTATAATGAGCGTTTTGCCAGCTCCAGGGAATTCGGAGCGAGAGAAACGAGGCCCCGTAACGCACATGAGAGCAATCCCGGCCAATTTCTACCGTTTGATGGGATCTATGTGTAAAATTTTGACTTTTTTTGGTGCACGAGCAAATCTGCTGGGAAAGCGTGTGGAAGTTTCGTGACGTTCGGACGATATTTGGCGACACTAAAATGAGCGTTTTGCCAGCTCCAGGGAATTCGGAGCGAGAGAAACGAGGCCCCGTAACGCACATGAGAGCAATCCCGGCCAATTTCTACCGTTTGATGGGGTCTATGTGTACAAATTTTGACTTTTTTTGGTGCACGAGCAAATCTGCTGGGAAAGCGTGTGGAAGTTTCGTGACGTTCGGACGATATTTGGCGACACTAAAATGAGCGTTTTGCCAGCTCCAGGGAATTCGGAGCGAGAGAAACGAGGCCCCGTAACGCACATGAGAGCAATCCCGGCCAATTTCTATCGTTTGATGGGGTCTATGTGTAAAAATTTTGACTTTTTTTGGTGCACGAGCAAATCTGCTGGAAAAGCCTGTGGACGGTTCGTGACGTTCGTACGATATTTGGCGACACAAAAAATTGCGATTTCCCAGCTTCAGGGAATTCGGAGCGAGAGAAACGAGGCCCCGTAACGCACATGAGAGCAATCCCGGCCAATTTCTACCGTTTGATGGGGTCTATGTGTGCTGGAAAAGCGTGTGGAAGTTTCGTGACGTTCGGACGATATTTGGCGACACTATAATGAGCGTTTTGCCAGCTCCAGGGAATTCGGAGCGAGAGAAACGAGGCCCCGTAACGCACATGAGAGCAATCCCGGCCAATTTCTACCGTTTGATGGGGTCTATGTGTAAAAATTTGACTTTTTTTGGTGCACGAGCAAATCTGCTGGGAAGCGTGTGGAAGTTTCGTGACGTTCGGACGATATTTGGCGACACTAAATGAGCGTTTTGCCAGCTCCAGGGAATTCGGAGCGAGAGAAACGAGGCCCCGTAACGCACATGAGAGCAATCCCGGCCAATTTCTACCGTTTGATGGGGTCTATGTGTAAAAATTTTACTTTTTTGGTGCACGAGCAAATCTGCTGGGAAAGCGTGTGGAAGTTTCGTGACGTTCGGACGATATTTGGCGACACTAAAATGAGCGTTTTGCCAGCTCCAGGGAATTCGGAGCGAGAGAAACGAGGCCCCGTAACGCACATGAGAGCAATCCCGGCCAATTTCTACCGTTTGATGGGGTCTATGTGTAAAAATTTTGACTTTTTTGGTGCACGAGCAAATCTGCTGGAAAAGCCTGTGGACGGTTCGTGACGTTCGTACGATATTTGGCGACACAAAAATTGCGATTTCCCAGCTTCAGGGAATTCGGAGCGAGAGAAACGAGGCCCCGTAACGCACATGAGAGCAATCCCGGCCAATTTCTACCGTTTGATGGGGTCTATGTGTGCTGGAAAAGCGTGTGGAAGTTTCGTGACGTTCGGACGATATTTGGCGACACTATAATGAGCGTTTTGCCAGCTCCAGGGAATTCGGAGCGAGAGAAACGAGGCCCCGTAACGCACATGAGAGCAATCCCGGCCAATTTCTACCGTTTGATGGGGTCTATGTGTAAAAATTTGACTTTTTTTGGTGCACGTGCAAATCTGCTGGAAAGCCTGTGGACGGTTCGTGACGTTCGTACGATATTTGGCGACACAAAAAATAGCGATTTCCCAGCTTCAGGGAATTCGGAGCGAGAGAAACGAGGCCCGTAACGCACATGAGAGCAAACCCGGCCAATTTCTACCGTTGATGGGTCTATGTGTAAAAATTTTGACTTTTTTTGGTGCACGAGCAAATCTGCTGGAAAAGCGTGTGGAAGGTTCGTGACGTTCGTACGATATTTGGCGACACTAAAATAGCGATTTCCCAGCTCCAGGGAATTCGGAGCGAGAGAAACGAGGCCCCGTAACGCACATGAGAGCAATCCCGGCCAATTTCTACCGTTTGATGGGGTCTATGTGTAAAATTTTGATTTTTTTGGTGCACCGAGCAAATCTGCTGGGAAGCGTGTGGAAGTTTCGTGACGTTCGGACGATATTTGGCGACACTATAATGAGCGTTTTGCCAGCTCAGGGAATTCGGAGCGCGAGAAACGAGGCCCCGTAACGCACATGAGAGCAATCCCGGCCAATTTTTACCGTTTGATGGGGTCTATGTGTAAAAATTTGACTTTTTTTGGTGCACGAGCAAATCTGCTGGGAAAGCGTGTGGAAGTTTCGTGACGTTCGGACGATATTTGGCGACACTATAATGAGCGTTTTGCCAGCTCCAGGGAATTCGGAGCGAGAGAAACGAGGCCCCGTAACGCACATGAGAGCAATCCCGGCCAATTTCTACCGTTTGATGGGGTCTATGTGTAAAATTTTGACTTTTTTTTGGTGCACGAGCAAATCTGCTGGAAAAGCCTGTGGACGGTTTCGTGACGTTCGTACGATATTGGCGACACAAAAATTGCGATTTTCCAGCTTCAGGGAATTCGGAGCGAGAGAAACGAGGCCCCGTAACGCACATGAGAGCAATCCCGGCCAATTTCTACCGTTTGATGGGGTCTATGTGTAAAAATTTTGACTTTTTTTGGTGCACGAGCAAATCTGCTGGGAAAGCGTGTGGAAGTTTTCGTGACGTTCGGACGATATTTGGCGACACTATAAATGAGCGTTTTGCCAGCTCCAGGGAATTCGGAGCGAGATAAACGAGGCCCGTAACGCACATGAGAGCAATCCCGGCCAATTTCTACCGTTTGATGGGGTCTATGTGTAAAAATTTTGACTTTTTTTGGTGCACGAGCAAATCTGCTGGGAAAGCGTGTGGAAGTTTCGTGACGTTCGGACGATATTTGGCGACACTAAAATGAGCGTTTTGCCAGCTCCAGGGAATTCGGAGCGAGAGAAACGAGGCCCGTAACGCACATGAGAGCAATCCCGGCCAATTTCTACCGTTTGATGGGGTCTATGTGTAAAATTTTGACTTTTTTTGGTGCACGTGCAATCTGCTGGAAAAGCCTGTGGACGGTTCGTGACGTTTCGTACGATATTTGGCGACACAAAAAATTAGCGATTTCCCAGCTTCAGGGAATTCGGAGCGAGAGAAACGAGGCCCGTAACGCACATGAGAGCAAACCCGGCCAATTTCTACCGTTTGATGGGGTCTATGTGTAAAAATTTTGACTTTTTTTGGTGCACGAGCAAATCTGCTGGAAAGCGTGTGGAAGTTTCGTGACGTTCGTACGATATTTGGCGACACTAAAATGAGCGATTTGCCAGCTCCAGGGAATTCGGAGCGAGAGAAACGAGGCCCCGTAACGCACATGAGAGCAATCCCGGCCAATTTCTACCGTTTGATGGGGTCTATGTGTAAAAATTTTGACTTTTTTTGGTGCACGAGCAAATCTGCTGGGAAAGCGTGTGGAAGTTTCGTGACGTTCGGACGATATTTGGCGACACTATAATGAGCGTTTTGCCAGCTCCAGGGAATTCGGAGCGAGAGAAACGAGGCCCGTAACGCACATGAGAGCAATCCCGGCCAATTTCTACGTTTGATGGGGTCTATGTGTAAAATTTTGACTTTTTTTGGTGCACGTGCAAATCTGCTGGAAAAGCCTGTGGACGGTTCGTGACGTTCGTACGATATTTGGCGACACAAAAAATTGCGATTTCCCAGCTCCAGGGAATTCGGAGCGAGAGAAACGAGGCCCCGTAACGCACATGAGAGCAATCCCGGCCAATTTCTACCGTTTGATGGGGTCTATGTGTAAAAATTTTGACTTTTTTTGGTGCACGAGCAAATCTGCTGGGAAAGCGTGTGGAAGTTTCGTGACGTTCGGACGATATTTGGCGACACTAATAATGAGCGTTTTGCCAGCTCCAGGGAATTCGGAGCGAGAAAACGAGGCCCCGTAACGCACATGAGAGCAATCCCGGCCAATTTCTACCGTTTGATGGGGTCTATGTGTATAAAATTTTGACTTTTTTTGGTGCACGAGCAAATCTGCTGGGAAAGCGTGTGGAAGTTTCGTGACGTTCGGACGATATTTGGCGACACTAAATGAGCGTTTTGCCAGCTCCAGGGAATTCGGAGCGAGATAAACGAGGCCCCGTAACGCACATGAGAGCAATCCCGGCCAATTTCTACCGTTTGATGGGGTCTATGTGTAAAAATTTTGACTTTTTTTTGGTGCACGGCCCATCTGCTGGAAAAGCTGTGGACGGTTCGTGACGTTCGTACGATATTGGCGACACAAAAATGCGATTTCCCAGCTTCAGGGAATTCGGAGCGCGGAGAACGATGCCCCGTAACGCACATGAGAGCCAATCCCGGCCAAATTTCTACCGTTTGATGGGGTCTATGTGTAAAAATTTTGACTTTTTTTGGGCACGAGCAAATCTGCTGGGAAAGCGTGTGGAAGTTTCGTGACGTTCGGACGATATTGGCGACACTATAATGAGCGTTTTGCCAGCTCCAGGGAATTCGGGAGCGAGATAAACGAGGCCCGTAACGCACATGAGAGCAATCCCGGCCAAGTTCTACCGTTTGATGGGGTCTATGTGTAAAAATTTTGACTTTTTTTGGTGCACGAGCAAATCTGCTGGGAAAGCGTGTGGAAGTTTCGTGACGTTCGGACGATATTTGGCGACACTATAATGAGCGTTTTGCCAGCTCCAGGGAATTCGGAGCGAGAGAAACGAGGCCCCGTAACGCACATGAGAGCAATCCCGGCCAATTTCTACCGTTTGATGGGGTCTATGTGTAAAATTTTGACTTTTTTTGGTGCACGTGCAAATCTGCTGGAAAAGCCTGTGGACGGTTCTTGACGTCGTACGATATTTGGCGACACTAAAAATTGCGATTTTCCCAGCTTCAGGGAATTCGGAGCGAGATGAAACGAGCCCCGTAACGCACATGAGAGCAATCCCGGCCAATTTCTACCGTTTTGATGGGGTTATGTGTAAAATTTTTGACTTTTTTTGGTTGCACGAGCAAATCTGCTGGGAAAGCGTGTGGAAGTTTCGTGACGTTCGGACGATATTTGGCGACACTAAATGAGCGTTTTGCCAGCTCCAGGGATTCGGAGCGAGAGAAACGAGGCCCCGTAACGCACATGAGAGCAATCCGGCCAATTTCTACCGTTTGATGGGGTCTATGTGTAAAAATTTTGACTTTTTTGGTGCACGAGCAATCTGCTGGGGAAAGCTGTGGAAGTTCGTGACGTTCGACGATATTTGGCGACACTAAAATGATTTGCCAGCTCCAGGGAATTCGGAGCGAGAGAAACGAGGCCCCGTAACGCACATGAGAGCAATCCCGGCCAATTTCTACCGTTTGATGGGGTCTATGTGTAAAAATTTTGACTTTTTTTGGTGCACGAGCAAATCTGCTGGAAAGCGTGGAAGTTCGTGACGTTCGGACGATATTTGGCGACACAAAATGAGCGTTTTGCCAGCTCCAGGGAATTCGGAGCGAGAGAAACGAGGCCCCGTAACGCACATGAGAGCAATCCCGGCCAATTTCTACCGTTTGATGGGGTCTATGTGTGCTGGAAAAGCGTGTGGAAGTTTCGTGACGTTCGGACGATATTTGGCGACACTAAAATGAGCGTTTTGCCAGCTCCAGGGAATTCGGAGCGAGAGAAACGAGGCCCCGTAACGCACATGAGAGCAATCCCGGCCAATTTCTACCGTTTGATGGGGTCTATGTGTACAATTTTGACTTTTTTTGGTGCACGAGCAAATCTGCTGGGAAAGCGTGTGGAAGTTCGTGACGTTCGGACGATATTTGGCGACACTAAAATGAGCGTTTTGCCAGCTCCAGGGAATTCGGAGCGAGAGAAACGAGGCCCCGTAACGCACATGAGAGCAATCCCGGCCAATTTCTACCGTTTGATGGGGTCTATGTGTAAAAATTTTGACTTTTTTTGGTGCACGAGCAAATCTGCTGGAAAGCGTGTGGAAGTTTCGTGACGTTCGGACGATATTTGGCGACACTAAAATGAGCGTTTTGCCAGCTCCAGGGAATTCGGAGCGAGAGAAACGAGGCCCCGTAACGCACATGAGAGCAATCCCGGCCAATTTCTACCGTTTGATGGGGTCTATGTGTAAAATTTTGACTTTTTTGGTGCACGAGCAAATCTGCTGGAAAGCGTGTGGAAGTTCGTGACGTTCGGACGATATTTGGCGACACTAAAATGAGCGTTTTGCCAGCTCCAGGGAATTCGGAGCGAGAGAAACGAGGCCCCGTAACGCACATGAGAGCAATCCCGGCCAATTTCTACCGTTTGATGGGGTCTATGTGTAAAAATTTTGACTTTTTTTGGTGCACGAGCAAATCTGCTGGAAAGCGTGTGGAAGTTTCGTGACGTTCGGACGATATTTGGCGACACTAAAATGAGCGTTTTGCCAGCCAGGGAATTCGGAGCGAGAGAAACGAGGCCCCGTAACGCACATGAGAGCAATCCCGGCCAATTTCTACCGTTTGATGGGGTCTATGTGTAAAAATTTTGACTTTTTTTGGTGCACGAGCAAATCTGCTGGAAAGCGTGTGGAAGTTCGTGACGTTCGGACGATATTTGGCGACACTAAAATGAGCGTTTTGCCAGCTCCAGGGAATTCGGAGCGAGAGAAACGAGGCCCCGTAACGCACATGAGAGCAATCCCGGCCAATTTCTACCGTTTGATGGGGTCTATGTGTAAAAATTTTGACTTTTTTTGGTGCACGAGCAAATCTGCTGGAAAGCGTGTGGAAGTTTCGTGACGTTCGGACGATATTTGGCGACACTAAATGAGCGTTTGCCAGCTCCAGGGAATTCGGAGCGAGAGAAACGAGGCCCCGTAACGCACATGAGAGCAATCCCGGCCAATTTCTACCGTTTGATGGGGTCTATGTGTAAAAATTTTGACTTTTTTTGGTGCACGAGCAAATCTGCTGGGAAAGCGTGTGGAAGTTTCGTGACGTTCGGACGATATTTGGCGACACTAAAATGAGCGTTTTGCCAGCTCCAGGGAATTCGGAGCGAGAGAAACGAGGCCCCGTAACGCACATGAGAGCAATCCCGGCCAATTTCTACCGTTTGATGGGGTCTATGTGTAAAAATTTTGACTTTTTTTGGTGCACGCAAATCTGCTGGAAAGCTGTGGAAGTTCGTGACGTTACGATATTTGGCGACACAAAATGAGCGTTTGCCAGCTCCAGGGAATTCGGAGCGAGAGAAACGAGGCCCCGTAACGCACATGAGAGCAATCCCGGCCAATTTCTACCGTTTGATGGGGTCTATGTGTAAAAATTTTGACTTTTTTTGGTGCACGAGCAAATCTGCTGGAAAGCGTGTGGAAGTTCGTGACGTTCGGACGATATTTGGCGACACTAAAATGAGCGTTTGCCAGCTCCAGGGAATTCGGAGCGAGAGAAACGAGGCCCCGTAACGCACATGAGAGCAATCCCGGCCAATTTCTACCGTTTGATGGGGTCTATGTGTAAAAATTTTGACTTTTTTTGGTGCACGAGCAAATCTGCTGGAAAGCGTGTGGAAGTTTCGTGACGTTCGGACGATATTTGGCGACACTAAAATGAGCGTTTTGCCAGCTCCAGGGAATTCGGAGCGAGAGAAACGAGGCCCCGTAACGCACATGAGAGCAATCCCGGCCAATTTCTACCGTTTGATGGGGTCTATGTGTAAAAATTTTGACTTTTTTTGGTGCACGAGCAAATCTGCTGGAAAGCTGTGGAAGTTCGTGACGTTCGGACGATATTTGGCGACACTAAAATGAGCGTTTTGCCAGCTCCAGGGAATTCGGAGCGAGAGAAACGAGGCCCCGTAACGCACATGAGAGCAATCCCGGCCAATTTCTACCGTTTGATGGGGTCTATGTGTAAAAATTTTGACTTTTTTTGGTGCACGAGCAAATCTGCTGGAAAGCGTGTGGAAGTTTCGTGACGTTCGGACGATATTTGGCGACACTAAAATGAGCGTTTTGCCAGCTCCAGGGAATTCGGAGCGAGAGAAACGAGGCCCCGTAACGCACATGAGAGCAATCCCGGCCAATTTCTACCGTTTGATGGGGTCTATGTGTAAAAATTTTGACTTTTTTTGGTGCACGAGCAAATCTGCTGGAAAGCGTGTGGAAGTTCGTGACGTTCGACGATATTTGGCGACACTAAAATGAGCGTTTTGCCAGCTCCAGGGAATTCGGAGCGAGAGAAACGAGGCCCCGTAACGCACATGAGAGCAATCCCGGCCAATTTCTACCGTTTGATGGGGTCTATGTGTAAAAATTTTGACTTTTTTTGGTGCACGAGCAAATCTGCTGGAAAGCGTGTGGAAGTTTCGTGACGTTCGGACGATATTTGGCGACACTAAATGAGCGTTTTGCCAGCTCCAGGGAATTCGGAGCGAGAGAAACGAGGCCCCGTAACGCACATGAGAGCAATCCCGGCCAATTTCTACCGTTTGATGGGGTCTATGTGTAAAAATTTTGACTTTTTTTGGTGCACGAGCAAATCTGCTGGAAAGCGTGTGGAAGTTTCGTGACGTTCGGACGATATTTGGCGACACTAATGAGCGTTTTGCCAGCTCCAGGGAATTCGGAGCGAGAGAAACGA
This sequence comes from Lethenteron reissneri, assembly GCF_015708825.2. NCBI lineage: Eukaryota > Metazoa > Chordata > Hyperoartia > Petromyzontiformes > Petromyzontidae > Lethenteron > Lethenteron reissneri. Next base: position 50,907 of record NW_026891973.1, read on the forward strand.
GGCCCCGTAACGCACATGAGAGCAATCCCGGCCAATTTCTACCGTTTGATGGGGTCTATGTGTAAAAATTTTGACTTTTTTTGGTGCACGAGCAAATCTGCTGGAAAGCTGTGGAAGTTTCGTGACGTTCGGACGATATTTGGCGACACTAAAATGAGCGTTTTGCCAGCTCCAGGGAATTCGGAGCGAGAGAAACGAGGCCCCGTAACGCACATGAGAGCAATCCCGGCCAATTTCTACCGTTTGATGGGGTCTATGTGTAAAAATTTTGACTTTTTTTGGTGCACGAGCAAATCTGCTGGAAAGCGTGTGGAAGTTTCGTGACGTTCGGACGATATTTGGCGACACTAAAATGAGCGTTTTGCCAGCTCCAGGGAATTCGGAGCGAGAGAAACGAGGCCCCGTAACGCACATGAGAGCAATCCCGGCCAATTTCTACCGTTTGATGGGGTCTATGTGTAAAAATTTTGACTTTTTTTGGTGCACGAGCAAATCTGCTGGAAAGCGTGTGGAAGTTCGTGACGTTCGACGATATTTGGCGACACTAAAATGAGCGTTTTGCCAGCTCCAGGGAATTCGGAGCGAGAGAAACGAGGCCCCGTAACGCACATGAGAGCAATCCCGGCCAATTTCTACCGTTTGATGGGGTCTATGTGTAAAAATTTTGACTTTTTTTGGTGCACGAGCAAATCTGCTGGAAAGCGTGTGGAAGTTTCGTGACGTTCGGACGATATTTGGCGACACTAAAATGAGCGTTTTGCCAGCTCCAGGGAATTCGGAGCGAGAGAAACGAGGCCCCGTAACGCACATGAGAGCAATCCCGGCCAATTTCTACCGTTTGATGGGGTCTATGTGTAAAAATTTTGACTTTTTTTGGTGCACGAGCAAATCTGCTGGAAAGCGTGTGGAAGTTTCGTGACGTTCGGACGATATTTGGCGACACTAAATGAGCGTTTTGCCAGCTCCAGGGAATTCGGAGCGAGAGAAACGAGGCCCCGTAACGCACATGAGAGCAATCCCGGCCAATTTCTACCGTTTGATGGGGTCTATGTGTAAAAATTTTGACTTTTTTTGGTGCACGAGCAAATCTTGGAAAGCGTGTGGGTTCGTGACGTTCGGACGATATTTGGCGACACTAAAATGCGTTTTGCCAGCTCCAGGGAATTCGGAGCGAGAGAAACGAGGCCCCGTAACGCACATGAGAGCAATCCCGGCCAATTTCTACCGTTTGATGGGGTCTATGTGTAAAAATTTTGACTTTTTTTGGTGCACGAGCAAATCTGCTGGAAAGCGTGTGGAAGTTCGTGACGTTCGGACGATATTTGGCGACACTAAAATGAGCGATTTGCCAGCTCCAGGGAATTCGGAGCGAGAGAAACGAGGCCCCGTAACGCACATGAGAGCAATCCCGGCCAATTTCTACCGTTTGATGGGGTCTATGTGTAAAAATTTTGACTTTTTTTGGTGCACGAGCAAATCTGCTGGAAAGCGTGTGGAAGTTCGTGACGTTCGACGATATTTGGCGACACAAAATGCGTTTTGCCAGCTCCAGGGAATTCGGAGCGAGAGAAACGAGGCCCCGTAACGCACATGAGAGCAATCCCGGCCAATTTCTACCGTTTGATGGGGTCTATGTGTAAAAATTTTGACTTTTTTTGGTGCACGAGCAAATCTGCTGGAAAGCTGTGGAGTTCGTGACGTTCGACGATATTTGGCGACACTAAAATGCGATTTCCCAGCTCCAGGGAATTCGGAGCGAGAGAAACGAGGCCCCGTAACGCACATGAGAGCAATCCCGGCCAATTTCTACCGTTTGATGGGGTCTATGAGGTGCTGGAAAAGCGTGTGGAAGTTTCGTGACGTTCGGACGATATTTGGCGAAATGCGTTTTGCCAGCTCCAGGGAATTCGGAGCGAGAGAAACGAGGCCCCGTAACGCACATGAGAGCAATCCCGGCCAATTTCTACCGTTTGATGGGGTCTATGTGTAAAAATTTTGACTTTTTTTGGTGCACGAGCAAATCTGCTGGAAAGCGTGTGGAAGTTTCGTGACGTTCGGACGATATTTGGCGACACTAAAATGAGCGTTTTGCCAGCTCCAGGGAATTCGGAGCGAGAGAAACGAGGCCCCGTAACGCACATGAGAGCAATCCCGGCCAATTTCTACCGTTTGATGGGGTCTATGTGTAAAAATTTTGACTTTTTTTGGTGCACGAGCAAATCTGCTGGAAAGCGTGGAAGTTTCGTGACGTTCGGACGATATTTGGCGACACTAAAATGAGCGTTTTGCCAGCTCCAGGGAATTCGGAGCGAGAGAAACGAGGCCCCGTAACGCACATGAGAGCAATCCCGGCCAATTTCTACCGTTTGATGGGGTCTATGTGTAAAAATTTTGACTTTTTTTGGTGCACGAGCAAATCTGCTGGAAAGCTGTGTGGAAGTTCGTGACGTTCGGACGATATTTGGCGACACTAAAATGAGCGTTTTGCCAGCTCCAGGGAATTCGGAGCGAGAGAAACGAGGCCCCGTAACGCACATGAGAGCAATCCCGGCCAATTTCTACCGTTTGATGGGGTCTATGTGTAAAAATTTTGACTTTTTTTGGTGCACGAGCAAATCTGCTGGAAAGCGTGTGGAAGTTTCGTGACGTTCGGACGATATTTGGCGACACTAAAATGAGCGTTTTGCCAGCTCCAGGGAATTCGGAGCGAGAGAAACGAGGCCCCGTAACGCACATGAGAGCAATCCCGGCCAATTTCTACCGTTTGATGGGGTCTATGTGTAAAAATTTTGACTTTTTTTGGTGCACGAGCAAATCTGCTGGGAAAGCGTGTGGAAGTTTCGTGACGTTCGGACGATATTTGGCGACACTAAAATGAGCGTTTTGCCAGCTCCAGGGAATTCGGAGCGAGAGAAACGAGGCCCCGTAACGCACATGAGAGCAATCCCGGCCAATTTCTACCGTTTGATGGGGTCTATGTGTAAAAATTTTGACTTTTTTTGGTGCACGAGCAAATCTGCTGGAAAGCTGTGGAAGTTTCGTGACGTTCGGACGATATTTGGCGACACAAAATGAGCGTTTTGCCAGCTCCAGGGAATTCGGAGCGAGAGAAACGAGGCCCCGTAACGCACATGAGAGCAATCCCGGCCAATTTCTACCGTTTGATGGGGTCTATGTGTAAAAATTTTGACTTTTTTTGGTGCACGAGCAAATCTGCTGGAAAGCGTGTGGAAGTTTCGTGACGTTCGGACGATATTTGGCGACACTAATGAGCGTTTTGCCAGCTCCAGGGAATTCGGAGCGAGAGAAACGAGGCCCCGTAACGCACATGAGAGCAATCCCGGCCAATTTCTACCGTTTGATGGGGTCTATGTGTAAAAATTTTGACTTTTTTTGGTGCACGAGCAAATCTGCTGGAAAGCGTGTGGAAGTTCGTGACGTTCGGACGATATTTGGCGACACTAAAATGAGCGTTTTGCCAGCTCCAGGGAATTCGGAGCGAGAGAAACGAGGCCCCGTAACGCACATGAGAGCAATCCCGGCCAATTTCTACCGTTTGATGGGGTCTATGTGTAAAAATTTTGACTTTTTTTGGTGCACGAGCAAATCTGCTGGAAAGCGTGTGGAAGTTTCGTGACGTTCGGACGATATTTGGCGACACTAAAATGAGCGTTTGCCAGCTCCAGGGAATTCGGAGCGAGAGAAACGAGGCCCCGTAACGCACATGAGAGCAATCCCGGCCAATTTCTACCGTTTGATGGGGTCTATGTGTAAAAATTTTGACTTTTTTTGGTGCACGAGCAAATCTGCTGGAAAGCGTGTGGAAGTTTCGTGACGTTCGGACGATATTTGGCGACACTAAAATGAGCGTTTTGCCAGCTCCAGGGAATTCGGAGCGAGAGAAACGAGGCCCCGTAACGCACATGAGAGCAATCCCGGCCAATTTCTACCGTTTGATGGGGTCTATGTGTAAAAATTTTGACTTTTTTTGGTGCACGAGCAAATCTGCTGGAAAGCGTGTGGAAGTTTCGTGACGTTCGGACGATATTTGGCGACACTAAAATGAGCGTTTTGCCAGCTCCAGGGAATTCGGAGCGAGAGAAACGAGGCCCCGTAACGCACATGAGAGCAATCCCGGCCAATTTCTACCGTTTGATGGGGTCTATGTGTAAAAATTTTGACTTTTTTTGGTGCACGAGCAAATCTGCTGGAAAGCGTGTGGAAGTTCGTGACGTTCGGACGATATTTGGCGACACTAAAATGAGCGTTTTGCCAGCTCCAGGGAATTCGGAGCGAGAGAAACGAGGCCCCGTAACGCACATGAGAGCAATCCCGGCCAATTTCTACCGTTTGATGGGGTCTATGTGTAAAAATTTTGACTTTTTTTGGTGCACGAGCAAATCTGCTGGAAAGCGTGTGGAAGTTTCGTGACGTTCGGACGATATTTGGCGACACTAAAATGAGCGTTTTGCCAGCTCCAGGGAATTCGGAGCGAGAGAAACGAGGCCCCGTAACGCACATGAGAGCAATCCCGGCCAATTTCTACCGTTTGATGGGGTCTATGTGTAAAAATTTTGACTTTTTTTGGTGCACGAGCAAATCTGCTGGAAAAGCGTGTGGAAGTTCGTGACGTTCGGACGATATTTGGCGACACTAAAATGAGCGTTTGCCAGCTCCAGGGAATTCGGAGCGAGAGAAACGAGGCCCCGTAACGCACATGAGAGCAATCCCGGCCAATTTCTACCGTTTGATGGGGTCTATGTGTAAAAATTTTGACTTTTTTTGGTGCACGAGCAAATCTGCTGGAAAAGCGTGTGGAAGTTCGTGACGGTACGATATTTGGCGACACTAAAATGAGCGTTTGCCAGCTCCAGGGAATTCGGAGCGAGAGAAACGAGGCCCCGTAACGCACATGAGAGCAATCCCGGCCAATTTCTACCGTTTGATGGGGTCTATGTGTAAAAATTTTGACTTTTTTTGGTGCACGAGCAAATCTGCTGGAAAGCGTGTGGAAGTTCGTGACGTTCGGACGATATTTGGCGACACTAAAATGAGCGTTTTGCCAGCTCCAGGGAATTCGGAGCGAGAGAAACGAGGCCCCGTAACGCACATGAGAGCAATCCCGGCCAATTTCTACCGTTTGATGGGGTCTATGTGTAAAAATTTTGACTTTTTTTGGTGCACGAGCAAATCTGCTGGGAAAGCGTGTGGAAGTTTCGTGACGTTCGGACGATATTTGGCGACACTAAAATGAGCGTTTTGCCAGCTCCAGGGAATTCGGAGCGAGAGAAACGAGGCCCCGTAACGCACATGAGAGCAATCCCGGCCAATTTCTACCGTTTGATGGGGTCTATGTGTAAAAATTTTGACTTTTTTTGGTGCACGAGCAAATCTGCTGGAAAGGCGTGTGGAAGTTTCGTGACGTTCGGACGATATTTGGCGACACTAAAATGAGCGTTTTGCCAGCTCCAGGGAATTCGGAGCGAGAGAAACGAGGCCCCGTAACGCACATGAGAGCAATCCCGGCCAATTTCTACCGTTTGATGGGGTCTATGTGTAAAAATTTTGACTTTTTTGGTGCACGAGCAAATCTGCTGGAAAGCGTGTGGAAGTTTCGTGACGTTCGGACGATATTTGGCGACACTAAAATGAGCGTTTTGCCAGCTCCAGGGAATTCGGAGCGAGAGAAACGAGGCCCCGTAACGCACATGAGAGCAATCCCGGCCAATTTCTACCGTTTGATGGGGTCTATGTGTAAAAATTTTGACTTTTTTGGTGCACGAGCAAATCTGCTGGGAAAGCGTGTGGAAGTTTCGTGACGTTCGGACGATATTTGGCGACACTAAAATGAGCGTTTGCCAGCTCCAGGGAATTCGGAGCGAGAGAAACGAGGCCCCGTAACGCACATGAGAGCAATCCCGGCCAATTTCTACCGTTTGATGGGGTCTATGTGTAAAAATTTTGACTTTTTTTGGTGCACGAGCAAATCTGCTGGAAAGCGTGTGGAAGTTCGTGACGTTCGGACGATATTTGGCGACACTAAAATGAGCGTTTTGCCAGCTCCAGGGAATTCGGAGCGAGAGAAACGAGGCCCCGTAACGCACATGAGAGCAATCCCGGCCAATTTCTACCGTTTGATGGGGTCTATGTGTAAAAATTTTGACTTTTTTTGGTGCACGAGCAAATCTGCTGGAAAGCGTGTGGAAGTTCGTGACGTTCGACGATATTTGGCGACACTAAAATGAGCGTTTTGCCAGCTCCAGGGAATTCGGAGCGAGAGAAACGAGGCCCCGTAACGCACATGAGAGCAATCCCGGCCAATTTCTACCGTTTGATGGGGTCTATGTGTAAAAATTTTGACTTTTTTGGTGCACGAGCAAATCTGCTGGGAAAGCGTGTGGAAGTTTCGTGACGTTCGGACGATATTTGGCGACACTAAATGAGCGTTTTGCCAGCTCCAGGGAATTCGGAGCGAGAGAAACGAGGCCCCGTAACGCACATGAGAGCAATCCCGGCCAATTTCTACCGTTTGATGGGGTCTATGTGTAAAAATTTTGACTTTTTTTGGTGCACGAGCAAATCTGCTGGAAAGCGTGTGGAAGTTTCGTGACGTTCGGACGATATTTGGCGACACTAAAATGAGATTTGCCAGCTCAGGGAATTCGGAGCGAGAGAAACGAGGCCCCGTAACGCACATGAGAGCAATCCCGGCCAATTTCTACCGTTTGATGGGGTCTATGTGTAAAAATTTTGACTTTTTTTGGTGCACGAGCAAATCTGCTGGAAAAGCTGTGGAAGTTCGTGACGTTCGTACGATATTTGGCGACACTAAAATGAGCGATTTCCCAGCTCCAGGGAATTCGGAGCGAGAGAAACGAGGCCCCGTAACGCACATGAGAGCAATCCCGGCCAATTTCTACCGTTTGATGGGGTCTATGTGTAAATATTTTGACTTTTTTGGTGCACGAGCAAATCTGCTGGAAAGCGTGTGGAAGTTTCGTGACGTTCGGACGATATTTGGCGACACTAAATGAGCGTTTTGCCAGCTCCAGGGAATTCGGAGCGAGAGAAACGAGGCCCCGTAACGCACATGAGAGCAATCCCGGCCAATTTCTACCGTTTGATGGGGTCTATGTGTAAAAATTTTGACTTTTTTGGTGCACGAGCAAATCTGCTGGAAAGCGTGTGGAAGTTTCGTGACGTTCGGACGATATTTGGCGACACTAAAATGAGCGTTTTGCCAGCTCCAGGGAATTCGGAGCGAGAGAAACGAGGCCCCGTAACGCACATGAGAGCAATCCCGGCCAATTTCTACCGTTTGATGGGGTCTATGTGTAAAAATTTTGACTTTTTTTGGTGCACGCAAATCTGCTGGGAAAGCGTGTGGAAGTTTCGTGACGTTCGGACGATATTTGGCGACACTAAAATGAGCGTTTTGCCAGCTCCAGGGAATTCGGAGCGAGAGAAACGAGGCCCCGTAACGCACATGAGAGCAATCCCGGCCAATTTCTACCGTTTGATGGGGTCTATGTGTAAAATTTTGACTTTTTTTGGGCACGTGC
>NW_026891974.1:0-20135 GCF_015708825.2 Lethenteron reissneri
GGGGCAGGGGGATAAGGTGTGAGGCACAGGTGCAAGTCAGTGCCGTGGTTTGTGTTCACAGGGACGCAGACACGCGGCACATCGGGGGGGGGGGGCAGGGGGATAAGGTGTGAGGCACAGGTGCAAGTCAGTGCCGTGGTTTGTGTTCACAGGGACGTAGACACGCGGCACATCGGGGGGGGGGGCAGGGGATAAGGTGTGAGGCACAGGTGCAAGTCAGTGCCGTGGTTTGTGTTCACAGGGACGCAGACACGCGGCACATCGGGGGGGGGCAGGGGGATAAGGTGTGAGGCACAGGTGCAAGTCAGTGCCGTGGTTTGTGTTCACAGGGACGTAGACACGCGGCACATGGGGACACGGTGCAAGTCAGTGCCGTGGTTTGTGTTCACAGGGACGTAGACACGCGGCACATCGGGGGGGGGGGGGGGCAGGGGGATAAGGTGTGAGGCACAGGTGCAAGTCAGCCGTGGGTTTTGTTTTGGTCTAATAGGGACAAGAACAGGGCACGAAAAAGACAGAGTTTATAGTGTTCACTACAAACTGTCACCTCACAGGCAACTGTTAACGCTGGCCTCTGCTTGTTGAGTTCGTTGCGGGGGGGGGGGGGTCGTCAAAGTGTGTTAAGGAAAATACAAAATAATAATGCTAAACCCATAGCAGCGAACACGATGATGTGAATAGTGGCGCTGGATTACCACGCGAGGGTTTTTGCCAAAGAGCTCACCGTTCGGCTGGGGGAAGGTCCAGCCAGCGCAGTATCGTGAACAGGCGCAGGTCGTGGTTGATGCCGCTAGAGATCGGAGAGAGAAACAAACCTCAGCGCAAACCATCCTCCCCTCCTGCTCCCCTTCTCCATAGTGCGTGCGGCTGGGAAATTCAACCAAACTGGTAAAATATATTTTTCCAGAAGCGACCTGGCCCATCACAAACGATAGGCACAAGGAAAGTTGGCTTACCACCATCATCATCATCACGTAGACATTTATAGCAACAGTCGAGTCCAAATGTGGCGGGGGAACAAAACCGGGGAAAAATCCACGCGACTACGGGGAGACAGAGAACTGCAAACTCCAAGTATACAGCAGCAGACGTCGTCAAGGGTCAGGGTTCGAACCCCACGACAATCCTGCATAGCAGGCGAGGTAGTTAACATCTCATCAGGGTAGTGGGAGCCCCTAGGTGGTGGCCTTGCAAGAAAGGTTGAACGATGTGATGCGGTGAACTGAGATGATGCAAAGTAAGAAGAGATTTTGCCACTTTTTCCTGGCAATAAAACAGGAGTTGAGATGTTCAAACGCCAAATCGATTATACCTCTCGCAAGGCATCAAGTGCCGCATTAACCACACACGGTGCTTGTGGTAAACATGCAAACAAACATGGCTCTGATAATAACAGATGGTATTGTCTTTGAAACTGATTGGCCTACACCAGAGACAGCAGCCTTTTTCAGGGCCTAGTCCCACTACCACCAGTGTCAAGCCAGAGAACAACAAAAGGCGAACAGCACAAAGACAATGCCACACGTATCGGAGCATTTACAGCCCGGGGTGAGCAGCTACATCGTGGGACACTTTTTTTCAGTACCGTAGTATGAAAAATGGATAGGCCCCTTTTTGGGGCACCAAAGACAAAGATCTGCCCGTGTAGCCTGTAGCAGACTGCGGGGGGCAAGTGCTGTTAGCGAGCACCTCTGAAGCCCGGCACTGTGCACACGAGGGGGTGGGTGGCCAACACCATGCCCGACCGCCTTTGTCTCCCTAGTGGCGATGTTTACACACTGTACCAGGTACTCATTTGAAGCTGAGTCGATCTAGGGGAGGCCCAGGACCGGTTCAAATAATCGTCACCGGTGTTGGGCGTGAGTGGGAACCAAACTCAGGTCGCCGGGTTCGTAGCGCAGTGCAAACCGCTACACTTCCGCCACACACACAAAGACAAAGATCCCCCGTGCTGCCTTAACACACTGTTGGGGCAAGTCCTGTTAGCGAGTAGCACCTATGAAGGCCGGGGTGGGTGGCCAGCACCATGCCTGGCCGCCTTTGTCTCCCCAGTGGTGATGTTTTTGCACATCATTCGAGGCACAGGCACACACACATGTGCCCCTGCTCCTTCCCCCCCTCTCTCTCTCACCTTGGCCAGAAGAAGGTGCTGGACTTCTTGTCTTGCTTCTCCACCGTGATCCAAATCTGTGGGCGCGAAAAAAAACAGGCATTGCGTTCTCAACCACCGGCGCTGGTATTTAGCGGAATGCCGGCCGGCTGGCGCCCGGATTGGAACCTAGCCCGGAGGCTGGCGCCCGGATTGGAGCCTCGCCGGGTGGCTGAAGAAGAAGTAGAGGGAAGAATAAGAAACAACGGCCATTTCCCAATACATAACAACTCGCCATCTGAAGAAACAGCGCTGTTGGTGATTCACGACTGGACTGGTCCCCTCCCGCCCCCCCCCTCGGTAACACTGCCCCCTCCCATGGTACTCACGGGCTGCCCCCCCCTCCCGCCCTCAGAGGCTGCCCCCCCCCCTCCCCGATACTCACGGGCTGCCCCCCCCACCAGCGGTGCTTGAGCTTCTCCTTGCCCCGGTAGGTGAAGGTGGCGTTGAACTCGCTGTCGTAGATGACGTTGTCGATGATGCCGTGGGACTCTGGGTAGAGGCCCTGAGCGGTGACCCGGGCAGGGAGAGGGGGAGAGAGACAGTGAGGGAGGGAGACAGTGAGGGAGGGAATGAGGGAGAGAGGGAAGGAGGGAGCGAGAGAGGGGGTGGAGAGAGAGGGGGGCAGAGAGGGAGAGGGGGTACATAAAGCAAATATTAAAAAAACAAAACAAAACGAAATGATGAACGAAGCAAAGTGCCGACTACACCGAGCATCTTTTTGTTTCCTCTGATCGCAAAAAAAGAGAGGGAGGGGCCGCGGGGCACCGCGTGACGACGCTGAGCCGGCTAGGCCCTCGCGCTCCTGTGGCGAGCGTCGCATGCGCTTGGTGGACTCACCGTGACCATGCTGTAGTGATTGGGGAACGTCTTGGTCGGGTACATGGGCCTCAGGTGGCGCGCGCTGGTCCCGCACGTGCCTGGGGAGACGCAACGGAGTGCACACGCACACACGCGCATACAAAACAACCGCCATTCGCCACTACGTGGCGGTGACATCACCACGACGCTTGTGCCAGGCCATGTGCATCTGAGGCCACGTGAAGTGTCGAACGCCCGCTGGCAGGAGGTCACGGGGCAGACCCAGGTGCCACGGGTCGACTGACCGAGATGACTGGCTGATGCACCACCTGTGCCCCCTACTGTGCTAACTTACTGTGCTTTAGCCACCCGGCGCTCCACTCGTGGTTGTGATAGTCGCTCCTGCACCCTCCGTTGTTGTTGGAAGGCGACTGCCTCCAACTGCCCAGTAGCGTCCTTCACGAGCCTCTTCCACAGAGGCCGATCTTGACAACGCTGGTACCAGTCATCGGTAAGTCCACTCAGCTCCACGTATTCCACATCACTCCATCTCTTTTATAGCCCGTGCCGCACCTGTTTAGCCCCCTCGATCCGGCTGAACAAAAGCTGTTTTGGCATACGGTGGCCGGGCATGCGGGCTACATGACCTAGCCAACGCAGCCTTGCCTGCCGGAGGAGGTCACCGATGGGACTTTGCCCAGATCTTTCAAGGATTTGTGAGCTCCTCACACAATCCAGCCTGGTTAAACCCAGGATGGATCATAGGCAGGCCAGCCTAAATGTTTCCAACCGTCGAAGATGCTCCATTAGGGGGGTCCACGTTTCGCAAGCGTAGAGAAGGGAGGAAATGACTGTGGCCGAGAAGACCTGAAGCTTCGTGCGGAGCGACAGACCAGGTAGCTTCCACACAGCGATACGCAGCCGATGAAAAGATATTGCCGCTCGACTGATTTGGAGTGAGACCTCTACTGTTCAACTGGAGCCAGTCATAAGTACACTGCCCAGGTATGGGAAACTCTCCACTCTCTCCAATACTGCCCCATCACCGATTGGGAGTTTTGGGGGTGGTGTGTCCGATGGTACAAACACCCAGGCAGGTGCTTAGTTTTGGTGGACCTAATGGTAAGGCCCCACCTCTTAGTGGCATGCTCCAGTCTCAGCAGCAGTGTCTCCAACTCCTCTCTGAATGAGCAGCTATTACAAAATAATCGACCAATAGGGAGCCATCCCTTGATCGCACCCAGGCATCGATCAGCCTCCCATTATATCTGTACCAAATGGAAATTCCCCCAGTACAGCTATTGAAGGCTTCACGAACTACATGGTCAAAATAGATGTTAAATAATGTGGGAGCCAGACGACATTCCTGTCGCACCCCAAGGTGTACAGAGAATGGCTCTGACTCCCGGCCACGTAGTTTTACCCGGGCCCGCTCACCATCATGAAGGTCCTTAATGATCGTGAGCAGAGGGTCAGGGACTCCGAAAGCACAAAGAACAACCCAGAGCCCAGGCCTACTGATGGTATCATAGGCCTTGACCAGGTCAATAAAGCAGAGATGTAGGTCTTGTTGGAATTCCCTATACCTTTGCTGTAGCAGACGGACAGAAAATATGGCATCTGTGCAGGACCACCCTCTCCTAAAACCGCATTGGGGCTCCGCAAGCCTCCCTCAGCATGCCTAGCAAGGCGATGTTGAATAATCCTTGCCAGGACCTTTCCCGGCACACTGAGGAGTTAGGGTTACAGTCTGTGCGGTTCCCCTTATTAAAAAGGGGGACCATCAGGGCATCCTTCCAATCCTGAGGAACCCGTCCAGTGGTCCAGACTGTTGTTATGATGTCATGTAGGGCAGTCTGTGCACAAACGCCACCCTCCCTCAGCATTTCGCTTCGGAGATCATCTCTGCTCGGTGCCTTTCCTGGTCTCAGACTCCGGATCGCCTTCAGTACTTCCTCAATAGATGGCACCTCAGCCAGCCACTCACAGGGGGTGACTTCTTCCAATATTTGAGGCACCGCAGCCTCAGCAGGGTCATCCCCACTTTGTGCCACGATGTTTTCCTGGCTGAGGGATTTCCCCTCCCCCAGGACCTCACAGAAATGCTCAGCAAATCTGCAAACCTGTTCCTGGAGGTCGACGATTGGATCACCGTTTTTTCCCATAATGATGATAATATGTGTGGTGCTGCAGGTTACTTTTTGATGGAGTTAAATAGTGATTTGTGATCGCGGGGCACTGAGGCAGACTCCATCTCCTCAGCAATCAGCAACCACCACCCATCCTTGCAGTGCCTTATGGCTCTCCGAACCTCCGAGCGATGGCGCATACACACACACACGCACAACACGCACATGAACATGCGCACACACATGAACACACGCACGGCAGCCCCGAGTCGCTTACCGACTGCTGGATGCCGGACTTCTGCAGTGCCATGGCCGATCTTGGTTGCCGGTTTTACCCGGAACCGCGCGGTCGACAGCCACGACACCGAAGATCAACTCCGGTGATCTCACAGAGCAGGGAGAGCCTGCGTGGGGCGCCACGGTGGCTAGGAGATCTCAACTACCTCGGCTGGTACGCAGGAGGTCGAGGGTTCGATCCCGACACTAACAATGCTGCTGTACATTTGGAGTCTGCGTCTCTCTCTCATCATCATGGTGGCTATGGGATGTTAACTGCCTCGCCTGGTATGTAGGAGGGCACATTCACACAGAACTTGGAGCTGCAGCCTTCGTTGGTTACTCTGCTCAGTCACCAGGAAAACGCTCGCTGAGTTTCTCTCGGTCTCACTTTCAGGAGGATCCTGCCAGGTTGTTGCTGTGCGTGTGTGTGCGCGTGCGACCTCAAGTGAGTGACAATTTTTGGTGTTATTACGCGGTGTTGTTGTTAAGCGGTGTTGTTGCTACGCGGTGTTGTTGTTACGTGGTGTTGTTGCTACGCACGCGGTGTTGTTGTTACACACGCGGTATTAAGCAGGGCGGCCGCTGGATCCGAACCGCTGGGGTCTGAACTTCGAAGCGACGTTCACCGCTTCCGTTATTATTCCACGTCGTGTTGAGCCAACACCCATTGTTGTAGTGTACTTCTACGCCTGCCGGGTCCGTGCTCCCCCACCCCCGCCTTCACCTCACACATGGTAAAGCACGGCTACTGTACCCCCCCCACCACCACGTGCGTTGAACTTCTGTCGCACGGCCGCACGGAGCCGACCGTGCCAACCGGAGGGCCCCGCAAGACATGGGGAGACCCCCACCCCCGCACCTCCCTCATCCAGCAGTGGAGAGACAACGGGGCCTGGCGCGCATGGGTGCGAGTGGAAATCGGCGGGGAGGGGGGGGGGGATTACTCACGGAGTTTCTGCACCACGGGGATGATGGTCTTGTCGAAGTTGAGGTAGTCGGCTTTGTAGCCGTCCAGCGACACCAGGATGAGCGGAGGCTTCGAGAAGCTGCCAAACGCACATGGGGAGGGGGGGGAGTTGTTACCGAGGCCGCTGTCGCCCCTCGCGTTTTCATCTTTGTCGTCGTCTTTGTTGTTGCTTGGTGGGGTGGGAGTGTTAGCGGAGACCCCGGCCCACCGTCTCCCCGTCAACGCTGGCTCCCAATCCAATCCCGGATCGGTTTCAACATCACACACCATGCCCGCCTCTCCCCTCTCATCTCACTCCACTCCCCTCCATGCACTCCCCTGCCTCTCCCCTCTCATCTCACTCCACTCCCCTCCACGCACTCCCCTGGATCTCCCTCTCATCTCACTCCACTCCCCTCTCATCTCACTCCACTCCCCTCCACGCTCTCTCCTGCCTCTCCCCTCTCATCTCACTCCACTCCCCTCCATGCACTCCCCTGCCTCTCCCCTCTCATCTCACTCCACTCCCCTCCACGCACTCCCTGCCTCTCCCCTCTCATCTCACTCCACTCCCCTCCATGCACTCTCCTGCCTCTCCCCTCTCATCTCACTCCACTCCCCTCCACGCACTCCCCTGCCTCTCCCCTCTCATCTCACTCCACTCCCCTCCACACATCCCCTGCCTCTCCCCTCTCATCTCACTCCACTCCCCTCTACGCACTCCCCTGCCTCTCCCTCTCACTTCACTCCACTCCCCTCCATGCACTCTCCTCTCCAGTGACCAAGGGTTTCTGTGGAATCCCCCAGTCACCCGATCACTCAGTGGCGGGACGTCACTCTCTCTTCTGCTGCCCCCACAGTCTGGAACTCCCTTTTCCCAGTCATCCGTGCTGTCGACTTCCTGCCCCTATTCTCCTGTGTCCAACTGCCTCCCTCTCTCTCTCTGCCGCAGACTCACACAGAGACCCACAGACTCACACAGAGACCCACAGACTCACACAGAGACCCACAGACTAACACAGAGACCCACAGACTCACACAGAGACCCACAGACTCACACAGAGACCCACAGACTCACACAGAGACCCACAGACTCACACAGAGACCCACAGACTCACCAGAGACCCACAGACTCACACAGAGACCCACAGACTCACACAGAGACCCACAGACTACACAGAGACCCACAGACTCACACAGAGACCCATAAACTCACACAGAGACCCACAGACTCACACAGAGACCCAGACTCACACAGAGACCCACAGACTCACACAGAGACCCACAGACTCACACAGAGACCCACAGACTCACACAGAGACCCACAGACTCACAGAGACCCACAGACTCACACAGAGACCCACAGACTCACACAGAGACCCACAGACTCACACAGAGACCACAGACTCACACAGAGACCCACAGACTCACACAGAGACCCACAGACTCACACAGAGACCCACAGACTCACACAGAGACCCACAGACTCACACAGAGACCCACACACTCACACAGAGACCCACAGACTCACACAGAGACCCACAGACTCACACAGAGACCACAGACACACAGAGACCCACACACTCACACAGAGACCCACAGACTCACACAGAGACCCACAGACTCACACAGAGACCCACAGACTCACACAGAGACCCACAGACTCACACAGAGACCCACAGACTCAACAGAGACCCACACACTCACACAGAGACCACAGACTCACACAGAGACCCACAGACTCACACAGAGACCCAAGACTCACACAGAGACCCACAGACTCACACAGAGACCACAGACTCACACAGAGACCCACAGACTCACACAGAGACCCACAGACTCACACAGAGACCCACAGACTCACACAGAGACCCACAGACTCACACAGAGACCCACACACTCACACAGAGACCACAGACTCACACAGAGACCCACAGACTCAACAGAGACCCACAGACTCACACAGAGACCCACAGACTCACACAGAGACCCACAGACTCACAGAGACCCACAGACTCACACAGAGACCCACAGACTCACAGAGACCCACAGACTCACACAGAGACCCACAGACTCACACAGAGACCCACAGACTCACACAGAGACCCACAGACTCACAGAGACCCACAGACTCACACAGAGACCCACAGACTCACACAGAGACCCACACTCACACAGAGACCCACAGACTCACACAGAGACCCACAGACTCACACAGAGACCCACAGACTCACACAGAGACCCACAACTCACACAGAGACCCACAGACTCACATAGAGACCCACAGACTCACACAGAGACCCACAGACTCACACAGAGACCCACAGACTCACACAGAGACCCACAGACTCACACAGAGACCCATAGACTCACACAGAGACCACAGACTCACACAGAGACCCATAGACTCACACAGAGACCCATAGACTCACACAGAGACCCAGACACACAGAGACCCATAGACTCACACAGAGACCCACAGACTCACACAGAGACCCACAGACTCACACAGAGACCCACAGACTCACACAGAGACCCACAGACTCACACAGAGACCCACAGACTCACACAGAGACCCACAGACTCACACAGAGACCCACAGACTCACACAGAGACCCACAGACTCACACAGAGACCCACAGACTCACACAGAGACCCACAGACTCACACAGAGACCCACAGACTCACACAGAGACAGACTCACACAGAGACCCACAGACTCACACAGAGACCCACACACTCACACAGAGACCCACAGACTCACACAGAGACCCACAGACTCACACAGAGACCCACAGACTCACACAGAGACCCACAGACTCACACAGAGACCCACAGACTACACAGAGACCCACACACTCACACAGAGACCCACAGACTCACACAGAGACCCACAGACTCACACAGAGACCCACAGACTCACACAGAGACCCACACACTCACACAGAGACCCACAGACTCACACAGAGACCCACAGACTCACACAGAGACCCACAGACTCACACAGAGACCCACAGACTCACACAGAGACCCACAGACTCACACAGAGACCCACAGACTCACAGAGACCCACAGACTCACACAGAGACCCACAGACTCACACAGAGACCCACAGACTCACACAGAGACCCACAGACTCCACAGAGACCCACAGACTCACACAGAGACCCACAGACTCACAGAGACCACAGACTCACACAGAGACCCACAGACTCTCACAGAGACCCACAGACTAACACAGAGACCCAAGACTCACACAGAGACCCACAGACTCACACAGAGACCCACAGACTCTCACAGAGACCCACAGACTCACACAGAGACCTATGACTGTCTAGAGATAAACTCGCTCACTGCTCCTGTGCAGCGTCTGGAGAGGCGGACGCGTTGGGGCTGCCTCTGTGAGGACCCACGTGCACCGTGCTGTATTCACGGCATGCACCCTGGTGGACACTCACCCAGGCAGACACTCACCCTGGTGGACACTCACCCTGGTGGACACTGGGCTCCGCGGTGTCGTCACACTGGTCGTCCACCCAGTGCTTCTCTCCTGTTCCAAACGACAGCAGCTCCAGCCGGTGACGACACCGCTCCTCTCTCTCACCGTCCCTTCTAGTCCACCCCTCTACTCCACCCCTATAGTCAACCCCCTCTAGTCTACCCCTCTAGTGCACCCCCTCTACTCCACCCCTCTACTCCACCCCTCTACTCCACCCCTCCACTCCACCCCCTCTAGTCCACACCCCTCTACTCCACCCCTCTACTCCACCCCCTCTACTCCACCCCCTCTACTCCACCCCTTCTACTCCACCCCTGTAGTCCACCCTCTATCGTTAGCGTGCTGCGCTGTGCTACAGAGCCCGGTGACCCGAGTTCAATTCCCGCTCACGGCCACCACCAGTGACGATAGTCTGAGTGCCTGGTGCAGTGTAAACATCGCGGGCGAGTGATTTGCAGGTCATGTTTCAGCATGACCCGTGGCCGGGCGTGTGTAAACATCGCCGCTTAAGGAGACAAAGGCGGCCGGGCATGGATGCTGGCCACCCACCCACCCCCCTCGTGTACCGTCACAGGTGCTGCTACTCGCCGCTAACAGCGCTTGCCTCAACAGTCTGTCACAGGCTACACGGGCAGGGATCTTTGTGACCCTAACTGAGTCCCGTGGAGGTGATCGTTCTGCATCGGGATGTCACTAGTCCAACAGCAGTCCGACTGCGCGTGGTTTTGTTCGTGGGAGGAAACCCGGAGAAGCCGGAGCAAACCCATGTAGACCGGCGGGGGGAGGAGAGGGAACACAACGTCCTCCGCACAGAGTCGGGAGTCGAACTCAGGCACCACCCTTGCTGCGAGTGTCACCACCACCACCGGCGGTGACGTGACACGCACGGCGAGCGTGTGGCGGCGGCGCTGAGCGGATGTGCCTAGCGTAACGGTGTCATGGGGAACCACCGAGCGATGTCGCCGAGCGATGTCGCCGAGCGTGACGGCGTCGCGGGGAACCGCCGAGCGGATGTGCCGAGAGCTCGCTCGTCCGTCGTTCGTCGTCATCATCAGGCGTGGCGCGCGGTGGGGGGGGGGGGGTCGAAGGGACGCACCTTTGCAGACGACGTTGTAGTTGGTGCAGCAGTCTCTGTGCTCGAGGCAGTCGTCCGCGCAGTTGCAGTACGTCTGGTTGGTGCGCTTCTCCCCACAGCGCGACTTGACGCAGTTCCACGCGTAGCCTGCACGAGCGAGCGGGGGAGAAGGGGAATGAGCGAGGGAGCGAGTGAGCAGGGGGGCAAGTGAAGGAACGAGTGAGGGAGCAGAGGAGCGGGAGAGTGAGTGAAGGAATGAGCGAGGGAGGGAGCGAGTGAGTGAGCGAGCGAGCGCTGGAGTGTGCGATGGAACGTGAGTGAGCGAGCGAGGGAGCGAGTGGGGGAGAGTGAGTGAGTGAGCTGTGGAGCGAGCAGGGGAGTGAGTGAAAGGACGAGTGACGGAGAGAGCGAGTGATGGAGCCTACCAAGCACACAGCAAGGGGAGGCTCACACGCTCGTCGATTGGAAGTGATTCACAGAGTTTCTCAGAATGTTCTCCTGGTTGCAGATATGCTGCAGTAAGTGGCACGTGACGAGTAGTAGCCAAAGGTGTGCTGTATGCGGTGTGCCGGGTGCAGCATTATTCACTGGTCGCTGGTGTAGATTCGAGAACTTCTTTCGCGCCGTACATAGCCAACCGCGCTCATCAGAGGTGCGAGTGACCGTGATGCACAAGCGGATTTAGGGCAAAATCGGTACGGCTGGGAACCCAATGCAGCAGCAGCAGGTCGTCGTCGTCATGAGATGGGATGAGAGAAGGCGTGTGAGGTGCGTGCGGTGTGTGTGGGGCGCGGTGTGTACGCGGTGTGTGTGCAGCATGGGTGTGTGTGTGGCACGGTGCGGTGTGTGTGCGGCACGGTGTATGTGTGTGTGTGTGGTGTGGTGTGAGTGCGGCACAGTGTGTGTGGTGTGGTGTGTGTACGGCACGGTATTTGTGGTGTGTGTGCGGCACGGTGTGTGAGTGCAGCACGGTGTGTGTGTGGTGTGTACGATGTGAGTGTGGTGTGTGTGGTGTGTGTGCGGCACGGTGTGTGTGGTGTGTGTGCGGCATGGTGTGTCTGCGGTGTGTGTGTGTGGTGTGTGTGTGTGGTGTGTGTGTGTATGTGTGTGGTGTGTGCGGCATGGTGTGTCTGCGGTGTGTGGTGGTGTGTGTGTGTGTGGTGTGTGTGTGTATGTGTGTGGTGTGTGCGGCACGGTGTGTGCATGCGGTGCGGCAGAGCACCTGGCTGGATGCACAGCTCGTTGAAGTCGGCGCAGCACGTGTTGTAGGCGATGCAGAGCGCGTCGCAGCTGCACGCGTCCTCGGCGCTGGGGGTCACCTCGAAGCAGCGCTCCCTGCACGACGAGGTCGACCTGGGCCCACACGTGGCCCACACGCGGCGCCGTCAGTACGCGGTGGCCACCACCACCGCCACCACCGCCGCCACCACCACCGCCACCACCACCGCCACTGCCACCACCGCCACCACCACCGCCGCCACCACCACCACCGCCACCGCCACTACCGCCGCCACCACCACCGCCACCACCACCACCACCGCCACTGCCACCACCGCCACCACCACCATCATCACCGCCACTGCCACCACCGCCACCACCACCGCCGCCACCACCGCCACGCTCTACTCCCGCTGCTTGCAGGTTTTTAATCGTCAAGTGCAGCCCTGCGCCCACTCAACGCAGGGGGTTCGCGTTCCCACCCCTGGTGGCCGGCCCCCTTGGTTAATACTGCGGCTGCCTTTGTCTTCCCAGTGGCAATGTTTGCTACCCACCGCACCAGCTACTCGTTTGAGGCTCAGTCGACCTAGCGGAGGCCCAGGACCGGTTCAAAGAATCGTCACCGGGCGTCTAAAGATCCCGGCGAATGTCGTTTGCAGGGGTCGGCGACCGTGAGCCACTGGCGTCCATGGTCCCAGAATTTGCCCGAATCGAAGAATTCCACCGACAACGACTCGGGTGGGATGAAAGACAAAGATCCCCCGTGTAGCCTCTAAGAGACTGTTGGGGCAAGTGCGGTTAGCGAGCACCTACGAAGGCCGGCACGGCACACGAGCGGGTGGGTGGCCCGCACCACGCCCGGCCACCTTTGTCTCCCCAGTGGCGATGTTTACTACGACACATCGGTGTTGGTGGCCGTGAGCGAGAATCGTAACTCGGGTCGGGTGCCGCGCAGTGGCAGCTTCCGCTGGGGGGGCCCCTCGCATGCAGTAGATTCACAAAGATCTGTCGACTGCCATCACTGTTAAATGCAAGTGCCATGCTCGTGTTGAGGATGGTTAACGTGGGAGGTACAAGGGTGGTAACTGCGGTTACTATGGGAGGGGTAAGGGTGGTTACCGTGGTTATTATGGCAAGGGTAAAGATGGTTACCATGGTTACTGTGGAAGAGGAAAGGGTGGTTATCGCGGTAACTATGGGAGGGGTAAGGATGGTAACCGTGGTTACTGTGGGAGAGGGAAGGGTGGTTATCGCGGTTACTATGGGAGGGGTAAGGGTGGTTACCGTGGTTACTATGGAAGGGGTAAGGGTGGTTACCGTGGTTACTATGGGAGGGGTAAGGGTGGTTATTGCGGTTGCCATGGTTACCCTGGGAGCGGTTGAGGATGCTGGGGAGGCTCATTCCGCTCGCGACGCCGGTCCATAGCGCAGCCATCTGCATACAGTGCACGTACAGTGCGAGTACAGTACACGTACAGTGAGTACAGTGCGGGTGCGCGTACAGTACGTGCGTGTAAAGTACGCAACGGTTCTCACGGTGCGTACAGTACAAATGCAGTACACGAGCAAGTACTGTACAACATCACATACACACAGCACACATCACATACACACAGCACATATAACATACACACATCACATACACACATCACATACACACAGCAACATAACATACACACAGCACACATCACATACACACATCACACATCACATACACACAGCACACATAACATACACACAGCACACATAACATACACACAGCACACATCACATACACACACACACACAGCACACATCACATACACACAGCACACATAACATACACACAGCACACATCACATACACACATCACATACACACAGCACACATAACATACACACAGCACACAGCACATATACACAACAACCGCCATTCGCCACTAAGTGTCGGTGACGTCACCACGACGCTTGTGCCAGGCTAGGTGCACGTTGAGGCCACGTGAAGTGTCGAACGCCCGCTGGCAGGAGGTCACGGGGAAAACCCAGCAGGTGCCACGGGTCGACTGACTGAGATGACCCAGATGACCCAGATGACTGGCTGATGCACCAACCTGTGCCCCTACTGTGCCAACTTGCTGTGCTTTAGCCACCCGGCACTCCGCTCGTTGTTGTGAGCGTCGCTCCTCCGCCCTCCGTTGTTGTTGGAGGGCGACTGCCTCCAACTGCCCAGTAGCGTCCTTCACGAGCCTCCTCCACTGAGGCCGATCTTGACACCGCTGGTACCAGTCATCGGCAAGTCCACTCAGCTCCACGTCCTCCTGTACCACATCACCCATCTCTTCTCTAGCCCGTGCCGCGCTCGTTTAGCCCCCACGATCCGGCCGAACAAAAGCTGTTTAGGCATGCGGTGGCTGGGCATGCGGGCTACATGACCCAGCCAATGCATCCTTGCCTGCCGGAGGAGCTCACCGATGGGACTTTGTCCAGACATACACATCACATACACAACACATCAACACAACACATACACACAGCAACATCACATACACACACACATGACACAGCAAAACCACAACACAGCATATTCACATATACAAAGACAAAGCTCCCCCCGTATAGCCTTAACAGACTGTAGGGGCAAGTGCCTTTTAGCGAGCACCTATGAAGGCTAGCACGGCACACCAGGGGGTGGGTTGCCACAACCACGCCCGGCCACCTTTGTCTCCCCAGTGGCATTGTTTTTTTACAACCGCATGGGTACTCATTTGAGGTTGAGTCGCCCTAGGGGAGGCCCAGGACCAATTCAGATCATCGTCACTGGTGTTGGCCGTGGGCGGGAATCGAATTCGGATGGTCGATGTCGTGGCCAAGCGCGATAACCACGACCGCTACCAACAGCGCACATCACACATAGCACGCATCACACCAAACACACAACACACACAACACACCAAACACACAACACACACAGCACCACAACACACACAGCACACACAGCACACAGTACACCAAACACACAACACACCAAACACAGCACACATAGCACACACATCACACACAACACACAGCACACACAGCACGCATCACGCCAAACACACAGCACACACAGTACACACATCACACCAAACACACATCACACACAACACACACATCACACACAGCACACACATCACACACAGCATACCAAACACACAGCACACACATCACACACAGCACACACATCATACACAGCACACACAGCACACACAGCACGCATCACACCAAACACACAGCACACACATCACACCAAACACACATCACACCAAACACACATCACACACAGCACACACAGCACACCAAACACACATCACACACAGCACACCAAACACACATCACACACAGCACACACATCACCAAAACACATCACACCAAACACATCACACAGCACACACATCACACCAAACACACATCACACACAGCACACACAGCACACCAAACACACATCACACACAGCACACACATCACACACAGCACACCAAACACATCACACCAAACACACATCACACAGCACACCATCACACACAGCACGCATCACACCAAACACACAGCACACACAACACACACAGCACACACATCACACAGTACAAACCACACAGCACACCACACACAGCACACACATCACACCAAACACACAGCACACACAGCACGTATCACACCGCACACACAGCACACACATCACACAGTACAAACCACACATCACACACACATCACATAGTACACAGCACACTTCACACCACACACATATTACATACACACATCAAACACAGCACACACACATCACATAGTACACACCACACAGTACACACCGCATACAGCACACATCACATACACACAGCAAACCACACAGCACATCGCACACCGCCTGGCGATCATTTGAGTCTGAGACTCGCGTGTGAGTGTGGATACTCCGTAAGTCCATGGTTCTCTGTGTAAGTCCATGGTTCTCTATGTAAGTTCATGGTTCTCTGTGTAAGTCCATGGTTCTCTGTGTAAGTCCATGGTTCTCTATGTAAGTTCATGGTTCTCTGTGTAAGTCCATGGTTCTCTGTGTAAGTCCATGGTTCTCTATGTAAGTTCATGGTTCTCTGTGTAAGTCCATGGTTCTCTGTGTAAGTCCATGGCTCTCTGTGTAAGTCCATGGTTCTCTGTGTAAGTTCATGGCTCTTTGTGTAAGTTCATGGTTCTCTGTGTAAGTCGATCAACTCTCTAGCACTCAGAATGTGGCCCCAATATCTCAAACATTGCGTTTGACGGTATGACAGGACCATGGTGTCACACGGGCGCCGCGGTGGCTAGGGGAATGTTAACTACCTCGCCTGGTATGCAGGAGATCGTGGGATCGATATCCCGACCCTGACGGCTGCTGCTGTATATTTTGACATTGCGTGTCACTTTCTCTCTGCCATCATTATCATCATCACGGTGGCTAGGAGATGTTAACTACCTCGCCTGGTATGCAGGAGGTCGTGGGATTGATATCCCAACCCTGACGGCTGGCTGTATATTTTGAGATTGCGTGTCATTCTTCTCATCATCATCACGGTCGCTAGGAGATGTTAACTACCTCGCCGGGTATGCAGGAGTTTGTGGGTTCGATAACCGGACGCTGACACCTGCTGCTGTATATTTGGAGTTTGCGTGTCTCTCTCTCTCTCTCCCGTGGTTGCGTGGATTTTTCTCCGGGTTATCCGGTTTTTCCCCTCCACATGTAGTATCGGCATGACGCGTTTTAGAGTATTTTGCTACTGTTATAAATGTCCACGTCATGATGATGATGATAAGCCCACTTCGTTGAGCTATCATTTGTGATAACCAGTGTCGCTTCTATAGTAGTTCAGCGGGGCCTTAGCTGATAAAATAAAAACGAGTTTTAGTTGAGGTTTGAGAGTTCGTGATGGAGCCATGCTTATCAATCCGCTTGTTGACCCAGGAAAGCCTCACTGAGTCTCGTGACTTTCTTCAGGAGGGTCCTGCCAGCCTCTGGCAGCAGTACGGAGCGATGTTGCTGCTACCGCTGCTGCTGCTGTGGCATCCCAATTGAGCGATGTGCAGGTGACGTTTCAACAATTGGGATTGTCGGTTGGTGAACACCACGCAGTTGCGTCCTGTGTGTGTCCCGATTTGGCTCGAACATCAAAGTCAGCAACTGCGAACGTAACTATTTGTTTGTTATTGTACCAGGTAAGGCCCCACTGAGCGATGTGGCACTTTTTGCAGAAGCGACCCTGGCCATCACAGATGGTAGCCCAACGAAGTGGGCTTATCGTCGTCACCATCGCGTGGAAAGTTATAGCAGCAGTCAAATACTCTAAACGCGTGTTTCTAAGTGTGAAGGGAAAATCCGGAGGTCCCGGTGAAAAATCCACGCGAACTCGAAATACACAGCAGCAGGCGTCAGGGTCGCGATATCGAACCCACGACCTCCTGCATACCGCGAGAGGTAGTTAACATCTGCTAGCCACCGTGGCGCCACGAGCTCTTGTGAGTCGTGTAGCCCGGGGTGGCTGCGGTCCCCGTTAACCGGTTACGACAGAACTCGTTAACCGGTTACTACGGACACCACGGCGTTATCCACGTCTGCCAACGCACGGAACACGACGGGAGCGGTGGCGCAGTGGTTAGCGCGTTGCGCCACAATGCACCCGGGGGCGAGGGGGGTTAAATTCTTGTCCGCGGCGGCTCGAGAGAGACATCAGTGGCGAGTGATTTCTGACCCGCAAACTGCGGCCTTTCCCTCCACCCCGTCCACCACGAAACATTCACCACCCCGCACTGACCGGCGTGGCGAAATATGGCCAAACGATCAGCCATGACGAGGGGACGACTCGCGGGGTGGAAGGCCGTCACTCGGCAGTGGAGTGACATGAGTATATGACTATACATGCGTTTTATAAAGCTACACACCACACGGATTCAATCAAGCCCTTTAGGCACGGCAGTGCAAGCACCCCCAAGGAATCGTCTGTGTTTCAGATCAGTCGGCACACAAAAGGCATCATAATGAACGTCTTTCGCTCACTAATCCTCCCGCGGATTAGAACATTTAAACACGCACACACACAACGACAACAAAGATCCCCCGTAAAGAATCAACAGATTGTTGGGACAAGTGCTGTTAGCGAGCACCTATGAAGGCAGGAACGGTACACGATGGGATGGGTGGCCAGCACCACGCCCGACCGCCTTTGTCTCCCCAGTGGAGATGTTTACGCACCAGGTACTCATTTGAGGCTGAGTCGAGTTAGGGGCGACCCAGGACCGGTTCAAATAATCGTCACCGGTGTGGCCGTGAGCAGGAATCGAACTCGGGTTGCGGGCTTCATAGCGCAGCGTAGCGCTAACCACTCCACCACCGCTCCCCGCACACACACATCAGACTTAAGTACACACGCACACGTGGCGCAATTACCTTTTGTAAATTGAATTCGCGGATTAGGTAAGGTCCGTCCGGATGATGCGGGCCCGGTCTCGTTACCCTTTGCCGAACGCAGCGAGACCCACGTCCAGTGCAGTCCAAACCCCTCGCTTTTACGACGCTTTAACGAGCTCATTATCGTCGCATGCCACCCACACGCAAGTCTACCCGGCGACCCGGGGAGGGAAACTCAATCATATTTCCCCTCTCGCCTCCGCGTGGCTGTGGCCGCTCGTGTCAGCTCGTGCCAACCCCACGCCCGCTGCCCCGCTCAGCGCTGTGGAGCGCGACCACGATGACGTGGAGCGATGGGAGCGAGGATCGCCGTAGTAGTCGTGGTTGGTGGTGGTGGTGCCGGCAGCGAGCGAGTGGATTGTACGTTGCATTTACCTGTAGGATCACGCTCAACATCCCATGACGGCAGCTCTCCTCTCTCTCCTCGTGCGCTCGTTCGAAGTCGCCTCTTCGCTGAGAGGGCGGGTGGGTGCCGGGGGGTGGGGTGATGACCCAGCAGCGAGCGGTGAGTCACAGTGGCCGGTTCAATATTTCACGTCGCCACGAAAAATGTCAGCGACCGTGGAGACGGACAGAGGTAGACGCGTGGCGCCGTGGCTCGTACCGGACTCAGCCACCCGCCCACACGACCACCCACACACACTCACTCAGCCACTCACCCACACGACCACCCACACACACACTCACTCAGCCACTCACCCACACGACTACCCACACACACACTCACTCAGCCACTCACCCACACGACCACCACACACACTCACTCAGCCACTCACCCACACGACTACCCACACACACTCACTCAGCCACTCACCCACACGACTACCCACACACACACTCACTCAGCCGCTCACCCACACGACTACCCACACACACACTCACTCAGCCACTCACCCACACGACTACCCACACACTCACTCACTCAGCCGCTCACCCACACACACACTCAGCCACTCACCAACACACACACTGACTCAGCCACCCGCCCACACACACACTCACTCAGCCACTCACTCAGCCACTCACCCACACACTCACTCAGCCACCCACACACACGACTACCCACACACTCACCACCCACCCACACGACTACCCACACACACTCACTCAGCCACCCGCCCACACACACACTCACTCAGCCACTCACCCACACGACTACCCACACACACACTCACTCAGCCACCCACACACACGACTACCCACACACTTACTCACTCAGCCACCACACGACTACCCACTCACTCAGCCATCCACCCACGCCACTATCCACACACTCACTCACTCAGCCACCCACACGCCCACTCGGTCACCCACGCCACTACCCACCCACACGCTCACTCGGTCACCCACACGCTCACTCGGTCACCCACACGCTCACTCGGTCACCCACACGCTCACTCGGTCACCCACAACGGCTACCCACTCTCTCTCTCACGAACCCAGCCACCCACTCCTCACTCACTCACCGCTCCTGTCACGCCACACACAGCGCTTCTTCTCACAACACTCGCTCCTGATGCACCCCCGCACCACCCTCCCTCCCTCCTTCTCCCACCACACAGCTGCTCGCACCCACGGCACACGCAGGCAGC
>NW_026891975.1:0-21164 GCF_015708825.2 Lethenteron reissneri
GCGTCAGTATGTGTGTGTATGTGCGTCAGTCAGTCAGTGTGTGTGCGTCAGTCAGTCAGTGTGTGTCAGTCAGTCAGTCAGTGTGTGTGTGCGTCAGTGTGTGCGTGTGTGCGTCAATCAGTCTGTGTGTGTATGTGCGTCAGTCAGTCACTGTGTGTGCGTCAATCAGTCAGTGTGTGTGTGCGTCAGTCAGTGTGTGTGTGCGTCAGTCAGTGTGTGTGTGCGTCAGTATGTGTGTGTGTGTGCGTCAGTCAGTGCGTGTGTGTGTCAATATGTGTGTGTGTCAGTCAGTCTGTGTGTATGTGCGTCAGTATGTGTGTGTCAGTCAGTCAGTGTGTGTGTGTCAGTCAGTGTGTGTGTGTCAGTCAGTGTGTGTGTGCGTCAGTCAGTGTGTGTGTGTGCGTCAGTCAGTCAGTGTGGTGTGCGTCAGTCAGTGTGTGTGTGCGTCAGTCAGTGTGTGTGTGCGTCAGTCAGGTGTGTGTGCGTCAGTCAGTCAGTGTGTGTGCGTCAGTGTGTGTGTCAGTCAGTCAGTGTGTGTGCGTCAATCAGTGTGTGTGTGTGTGCAGTAGGGTGCTCATCCCTCCTCGGCTCTCGATGATTCGACCATTCATCATCGTCGTCATCATCGTGCAATGACCAATCCACTGCTGGATGAACACCTTCTCCCTACCTATCCATCCATCATTTTTTTTTGTAATTCCTCTCGCCGTGTCCCTTGGAAACCACCGCGTGTAAGTCACGTGCGCGCGGCGCCTGGCTGCTCATTACTGATGCTGGACGCTGCTCGTTGCCATAGAGATTCGGTTTAGATATCCGCGGATGCCAAGGGGCATGGATCGACAGACAGGCGACGAGGGCTAGGGGGACATTGCAGGCAGTCAGATAAGCAACACAGATCCCCCAGAGTAGCCTGTACATACAGGTGGGGCAGGTGATGTTAGCAGCACGTATTAACGTCGGCACTTTACAACACCGGGCCGCCTTTGTATCTCCAATGATGATGTTTTCCCGCACAGCACCAGGTACGTATTTAAGGCTGAGTCGATCTAGGGGAGGTCTAGGACCGGTTCAAATATTCGCCACTGCTGAACCGAGGAGGGATGAGCGACGGTGCCGGGATGTCTTCATCCAGCAGTGGATCGATCATAGCACGACGATCATCGTGATGGTGAGCGGTTGGGTAAACGTTGCCTTAGGACCAAATCACTCTGAACAGGCCTCGAAAGCTAAGCCGGCTGTAGCCTGTTTAGTACTTGGATGGCAGACCGCCACCACCGGGGCTTGCCAGGTGTTGTAGGTTTCGGGTTTGACAGAGTCCTCTTCGTGGGGGGAGGAATGTGTGAGCGAATGCGCAGGTTTAACACGCGTAGCACACAATGATGACGATCCCCCCCCCCTTATGGTACAACACAGATAAATAAAAACCCACTCCCGTGTCGCCGGCGGTGTTCGCTTGGCGCAGCGCGCCAGCCGCCGGCAATTTCCCCGCCGACGATCGGAGCGCGTCGAGTTTCAGACGCACGAGACGCGGGAGATGGAGCGATGAAACCGGATCAGGCGATAGTTGCTCGGTTGGATGTTATAGTCCGCCGCGGCGTCGCGAGAGCGTGGTGGCGGCTGCCGCTTTGATCGGCCTTCCATCAGCCAGCAGTGGATTGAGCAAGGCTGATGCTAACACCGCTGCCGCTGCTGCCGCTGCCTATGATGATGATGATGATCGCGAATATCGGCATCCGCGGATTCCCGATTGGTGAATCGTGCAGCGAGAGGTGGCGTTTGGTCGGTGTGTGTGTGTCGGGGACCAGCACTCTCTATCTCGCGCGGCAATGTGGATAGAGTGTTATTTTGTTGAATTGCCGAATTGATTTATATTACAAAGATGAACAGGGTTTGGGAGGTATGCCATTCGCCGAAAACCTAACACGAACAAACACTCACAAAAATAAACATATTTCCCCAACCGCACCCTTGCGTAGCCTACATGGACTGTTGGGGCAAGTCTCTGTGTATTTGTGTTTTGTGCGGCACGGCTTGGAGAAGAGATGGAGCGGATGCGGTACAGAAGGATATGGAGCTGAGCGTAGGCTAACGATGACTGGTACCAGCGGTGTCAAGATCGGCCTCCGTGGAGGAGGGCTCGTGAAGGACGCTGCTACTGGGCAATTGAGGCAGTCCGCCCTCCACACCGCGGGAGGGCAGAGGACGCAGCTCCAACAACGGCGGAGCGCCGTAGCAAATTATGTTGGCCCAGTTGGGGTACAGGTGGTGCATCTGCCACCATCTCTATCATCAACCCATGGCACCTGGTAGTCCAGTGACCTCCTGTCAGCAGCGAGCCTTCGATACTTCACGTGGCCCTCGGAGTACACCTAGCCTGGGCACAGCGCCGTGGTAACGTCACCGGCCAGTTCGTAGTGAATGGGGTGACTGTTGTTTAGTGATATCGGCATCTAGAATATGCTGCCGACACAGACGTCCATAGGGGGAGTGCTGGGCCCGGGGAAAACCCCAATGTGTGGACCTCCCCCACCCCTCGGTTCAAACTAACCGAACTCGAGTGCCTGCACATGTCGACTGCTTTCATCGCTCCGTCTTCACGATGGCTGTAAAAAAAATCACTGTCGGAAGCGTTCCATTCCTTGGCTGCCGCTCCGTTATTATTCTTGACCATTCGGTTCATCAACGTCCCTTGTGACCAATGGCAGAGCCAGGATTTTCAGGTAGGAGGGGGGGCAACCCCTCCAGCAATGAAAATGATAGAGGAGTTGTTAGTGCGTAAGGACTTGTCCCTTGCTTTTTATTCGACGCGTGTGCGGCGATGGCGCAGCCATCGATCGAGAATCGAATTCGAACCGCGTGGTGTGATCGGCATCGTCTTTGATGCCTTCAGGGAAGTCGTGTGCTGTATATGCAACTGCGCACAATTCTATGAGCCACTTATAACTGCTTTGCCGTTTTCTTATTGCCAATTATGGACTCGGACTATTGTTCTATCATCTCATCGAGTCCCTGGCACGTAATAATATGCTACACAGTGGCAGTGGGGGTCGCCAAATGCTGATTTATTACTAATAAATCCCAATGATCCGATCGAAATTACGAATTTAGGGATTGCTTGTGACCGCAACGCGTCCTGCGCAAGAACCACTTCGTTTGATTTTGTTCTGAAACGTTTGAACGACGTCCTTAACCCTCGTGTCTCTTCTATCTAACTCCGCGTGCCGTTCATCTTTCCGTCGTTCTTCCGCACACCGCGAGAGGAGTTCACGAGAGACGGAGAGGGGGAGAGTGAGAGAGAAATTAGGGCGCTGCGCAGCTGGTGAGTTCGTGATGAAGATTCAAATCAAATTAAATAGCAGACTGGGATGTGTGCGCGTGTGTTGTTGTGTGCGCGTGTGTAGCGGTGGTACAAATGTTAACGCACTGCGCTACGAAACCCGGCGACCCAAGTTCGATTCCTGCTCACGGCCACCACCAGTAACGATTATCTGAATAGGTTCTGGGCCTCCCCTAGGTCGACTCAGCCTCAATGAGCACCTTGTGGGGTGTGTCAAGATCGCCACTGGGGAGACAAAGGCGGCCGGGTGAGCTGCTGGCGACCCACCCCCTCGAGTGCTTTGCCGGTCGTCATAGGTGCTCTCTGGCAGCACTTGCCCCTACAGTCTGTGAAGGCTACACGGGGTGGGGATCTTTGCGTGCACGCGCGTGCGTGGCTTCGCACGAGCGTACGCGGTGTGTCTATACATGGGCGTGTGCGAATGTGCGTCTATGGCGTGCGTATGCTCGGCCGACCTTTGTCTCCCGCCAGTGGCCGCGGTGTGTGAACATCACAAGGTGGTCATTCGAGACGGATTCGACCAGACAGACAGACAGACACACACGCGCGCGCGCGCGCATACAGGTACGCATCTGCTCTTTCCCTCCACCACCACCACCACCCTCGAGTCTCCCCGGACCCCCTGGGTGTGATACTGTTGATTGGGTGCAAATGAATCACCGCGGGGCCGCCCGTACCCGTGCAGGTTTAAAGGGGCGAGCAGTCGTCCCTTTTCGCCTCCCAAAGCCGCCCAACACGGAGCTTGCGGTGAGTGACGGGCGGGGTGAGGGTACAGGCGCAGGGCTGCAATTCCCTGCTCGTGTGAAGCTCTCAAGAGGGGAACTCCCACCGGATGAGGGTGTTTTGACTCTTCCACGATGGCCGCTACGTCTAGGAAGCAGTGGGACTTACCCACGCTTTACCCATCACCACACACGCAGCAGCTTCCAATCAGCGGCGTTCATTGCTTGACAGTAGTCAGAGCGATGCTCCTTGTTACAGATGATCAGGAACTGATACTTATCCAAATTTATCACAAATCAAACTTCATGTGTTCAGGGTTTTTTGTGCAGTCGTTGGGTGACCACGCTAAGACCATCAAATAACTGCCTTAATCTGAGTCTCTAGTTCTCTGTGTGAGTCTATGGCGCTCTATAAGAGTCTATGGGTCTCTATGTGAGTCTATGTATCTTTGTGTTAAGCTATGCGTCTCTAGTTATCTATGTAAGTCTATGGTGATCTGTGCAAGTCTATGGGTCTCTATCTGAGTCTATGTCTCTATGTGAGTTTATGTATATTTGTGTTAAGCTATGAGTCTCTAGTTCTCTATGTAAGTCTATGGTGATCTGTGCAAGGCTATGGGTCTCTATGTGAGTCTATGTCTCTATGTGAGTCTATGTCTCTTTGTGTTAAGCTATGAGTCTCTAGTTCTCTATGTAAGTCTATGGTGATCTGTGCAAGTCTATGGGTCTCTATGTGAGTCTATGTCTCTATGTGAGTTTATGTATCTTTGTGTTAAGCTATGAGTCTCTAGTTATCTATGTAAGTCTATGGTGCTCTATGTAAGTATATGGGTCTCTTTGTGAGTGTATGTCTCTTTGTGTTAAGCTATGGGTCTTGTGTGAGTCTATAGTTCTCTATGTAAAACTATGGTAGTCTATGTAACTCTATGTGAGTCTACCTCTCTTTTTGAGTCTATGTCCCTTTGCGTTACGCTATGGGTCTCTGTGTGAGTCTATGAGCATCGTGTGAGCCATTGATGGCCGGGCTGAGACCAGCGACTCGCTCCACTTGAGAACCCGGTTTGAAATCCACGCTCAGGTGCTGAAACCCCGGATGGAAACCCAGGTTCTCTGCGATGCCCAGCTCAGCAGCAGCGTCATCCATCTCACTCTCACCCTCTCGCTCTCTGACCTCTCGGCCGGCCGGTCCGCCCAGCTGGACAGGGAGTGTTGAAATGAAACGCGAAGCTGTCTTGAGCCGACGTGCAGTTCGCTGCCGGTCGGTAATGAAATGTGAGCGAGGTGCAGCTGAGAATCGCCGGGAAAATTGTCTGGACAGAATGCGCGGACAAGTGGACGGGTGTCATATTGAGGCCAGACTCCAATATTCGTAGCTCTCCCCCCCCCCTCGCTCTCTCTCTCTCGTTCTATTTCTCGCTCGCTCTCTTTTTTTACAATCAGTGGAAACAAGAAGATGCTCGGTGTATTCGGCACTTTGCTTCGTTCATCATTTCGTATTTTTTTTTACATTTTTAAACTTTGCTTTATGTAAAACCCCCACCTCTCGCTCACTCTCTCGGTCACTCTCTCGCTCTCTCTCGTTCTGCACGCAGCCCTTCTCGCAGCTCTTTCCTCGACACGTCTGTGACTCTCCCCCTCGCTCTCCCTCTACCCCTCTCTCTCGGCTCTCTTTCTCGCTCTCTCCGTGGTGGTGGTGGTCACGTGCACTCTGCTGATGATGATGACCATGATCACGATGATGACAACAGCAAATCCAACTTTCTGAACGGAGGCGTCCCCCGAGGTCGATTGCATTCTCGGTCGCGGACAAAATCAGCGGTGATTATCTGAACCGGCTCTGCGCCTCCCCTAGGTCGGCTCGGCCTTAAATGAGTACCTGATAGGGCGTGTGTGAGCAGCTGGATTGACAACGGGTTGTCATTATCATCTACAGCATAGCAGAGCTAGGCAGATGTAGGCGCAGACCTGCAATTCCCTGCTCACGCCACTTGTAACGGAATGTCCTCCATGGGAAGGGAGCTCTGTAGAGCCCCCTCCAAATGGAGTCGTGGGCCTACTCTTCCAAGTGGGCCAGACGACTTGGATGAGATGGGGGAGGGGGGAGTACCCACACTTTACCCCACCGTCGATCGACTCACTGATACCAACTATCATTTGGTGCTGCTGCGTTGGTAGTGAGGCACAAACAACAACAACATCAACAACCACAAACGCAACACGTACATCAACAACAACAACAACAGTGTGTGTGGAGGTAGAAGAAACAACATATATATAATGGGCGACGTTTCAGACAATGGCCCCTCGGCATAGCACGTCACGAGTCCATCACGAGTCTATTTGCTATGAACAAGGGCCTTGCCCGAAACGTCGCCTGTTATAATGTTTTACTGTGGGAGACCACGCGTGCCAGTGCTGTTGACAGATGACTTGCGTTTTTTTAGAAATACTACATTTATAGATATATATTTGTGTACGTAATATTTCTAGAAATATTCGCGAAACGATTTGATGCATCGTATCGATCGGCTTTGAACACAATGACGCGAGTTGACGGATTCGTCGCAGGCAGCGACTCCACGCGTCGCTTTCATTAGCTGCCGAGACAAAGGCGGACCGGGTCTGCGGCTCCGAGATAACATTTAATTACTCGTCGGCCAAAAAATTCATATCCATAAATTACTCTCTGCACACCACCACCCCCAACCCCCACAATTGCTCTGCTTCCTCTCCTCCTCATATTCCTTCTCGTCATTTTTCTCCAACTTCCTCATCTTTCTCCACCTCCCCCACATCTCCTCCTGCTTTCCCTAATCCTCTCCCCTGCTACCCATCCCCTCCGAGACAACGCCACCGGTTGCTCGCTGTTCGCGAGCTTTCTTGCTTCCTCCAACACGCAGCCGAACACTCTTATCCCCCATCGACGGGATAAAGCTGCTCTCTCTCTCTCTCCTGCGCCTTAAGGAAACATAAAGCCCCTCTACTTAGCGAGGCTTTTCCTGGGTAAATAATAATAATTAATATTCTCACTTATTGTTATTGCAATAAATTTCCCCATGCAGTATATGTTTGACCTGACGGCCTCTATTAGCGCGTAATTATGGTAATAGGGGCGACCGTTAATCACCAGTAGCGGCAGCGGGAATACGGCGCGCTCGCCTCCTCACTTTATTTAGCACAAACAAGCGGTGATGAAGGGGTGCTCCTGAATGGGAGAGAGCGAGAGAGAGAGGAGCGAGCGAGTGCACGAGAGCACTCCCTCCTTCGCTCCCCTACCTGTATCTGTGTGTGTGTGTGTCTGTGTGTGTGTCTGTGTGTGTATCTGTGTGTGTATCTGTGTGTGTGTGCCTGTGTGTGTGTCTGTGTGTGTATCTGTGTGTGTATCTGTGTGTGTGTGCCTGTGTGTGTATCTGTGTGTGTATCTGTGTGTGTATCTGTGTGTGTGTCTGTGTGTGTGTGTGTCTGTGTGCTCGCTAACAGCACTTGCCCCTACAGTCTGTTAAGGCTATACGGGGGATCTTTGTCTTTGTGTCTGTGTGTGGGGAGCGGTGGTGTAGCGGTTAGCGCGCTGCGCTATGAACCTGGCCACCCGGGTTCGATACCCGCTCTACGGCCAACACCGGTGACGATATCTGAACCGGTCCTGGGCCTCCCCTGGGTCGACTCAGCCCCAAATGAATAGCTGGTGCGATGTGTAAACTTCGCCACTAGGGAGACAAATGCGGCCGGGCGTGGCGCTTGCCACCCACCACCTCGTGTGCCGTGTCGGCCTTAATAGGTGCTCGCTAACAGCACTTGCTACTAAAGTCTGTTAAGGCTATACGGGGGATCTTTATCTGGGGAGTGGCGGCGCAATGGTTAGCGCACTGCGCGACGAACCCGTTGACCCGAGTTCGAATTCCCGCTCACAGTCAACATCGAAGACGAATATCTGAAAACGGTCCTCTCCTAGGTCGACTCAACCTTAGATGAGAACATTGGTGCAGTGTGATAACGTCAATACCGGCGAGACAAAGGCGGCCGGGCGTGGCGCTGGCCACCCACCACCTCGAGTGCCATGTCGGCCTTCATAGGTGCTCGCTAACAGCACTTGCACCACCTGTGCCCCCACCTGGGCCCCCACATTAGGGGTCACAGCCGGTGCATCTGCCAGTCACTCACCTGAGGCAGTTAATCCATAACACCTGGATCTGTTCCACAACCTCATGCACATAGCCTGGCACAGTCAACCCCATATGACCTGGCTCTGTCTCGTGACCTAGTGCCAGCAGCGAGCCTTCGGCACTTCAAGTGATGACCTCAAGGTGCACCTAGCCTGGCACAGGTGCCGCGTAATTGGCGACGGTGCTTGATGACAATCACATTGCAGGTTCGCGAGATATGGAGACGTTTTGGAGAGAGTCAATTCCATCCAGCAGTGGCTGATGATGATGATGATGCGCGATTACATGTGGAGGGGATGGAGGGGGGGCACACAGACCTGGGACCTGAGACCCTGAAGTGGCTCCTTGAATAAACGCGTGGCTCGTGGTGATAAATAATCCCATGTGGAGGAAGGGGGGGAGGGGTTCAATTGGGGGGGCGGGGGCGGGGTGAAGAGGGGTCCCCGGCCCCACACCCCCCGCCCCACTTTCACCCCCCCCCCACCACCCCCAATTGAATCCTCTAAGAGCCGCTCACCTCAACGTATCAGTTCGTGTCTATGACAAGTATTATAATTTCGATTTAAAGCTTTCGTGACTGCAGGGATTCATCTTCTTGGTTCTTTCGGTAAAGTCACGTAGAAGGGAAATAATAAAATAATAATAATAATAAAACATAATAAAATAATTCTCACGACGTTTCGGCCACAACGCAAGCAGCCGTCCTCAGACGCTGGTCTTCACCTTTTATCATTTTATTACTTCCCTTCTACGTGACTTTACCGAAAGAA
Organism: Lethenteron reissneri; assembly: GCF_015708825.2. NCBI lineage: Eukaryota > Metazoa > Chordata > Hyperoartia > Petromyzontiformes > Petromyzontidae > Lethenteron > Lethenteron reissneri. The sequence continues at coordinate 8,993 of NW_026891975.1, forward strand.
CCAAGAAGATGAATCCCTGCAGTCACGAAAGCTTTAAATCGAAAATTTAAAGTGTATTGTTTGAAAAAATGGAAGGAACCGGAAAGAGAGGACGACCTCACAGACAATGTCGTGACGACGACGACGACGACATCAGAGATCGGTGCCAGAAAAACGTGGCCACTACGTGAGCATTATTGGCACGAGACAGAGAGGAGAGTGGAAACAAATGACAACACCCACGGGCTATCCGCCCATGGTTCGCGACGACGACGACGATGATGATTGACGGCTAGACTCCTGCTACCCGAGTTGGTCCCGATCTCTGCACCGGCCCCACGCACTCTCTGTGTGTCTCCGCAATCGTTCAGCAGAAAGAAACAGAGGCACACCAAAAAGAAAAACTCCTCCGGCTCGTGGTGACTTCACTGCGAGTGTCACGAAACTCGTTCACCTCGACCCGCGATGCGCGCCGCATTAATAATTCAGAAGACGGAGTCGTTAATCCGCGTTCTTGGCTAATGCAGAGAGCGGCGACCCCCACCCGCAACCCTCCCCCACCCCCCAACCCTCCTCCCACCCCCCAACCCTCCCCCACCCCCCAACCCTCCTCCCACCCCCCAACTCACCCCCCAAGACACCGCCAGGAGCTGTCGCTGCTTCGCGACGGGGTGGCGAGGTGGACGCGAGTGAGACCGATTCCTCACAATGCTCCAAATAAAACGTCGGACGTGCAGGCACGAGACACGTGGCGGTGGAGTCGGGGACGCGAATATCGGGGGGTGGGGGGTGGGGGAGGATATCAACTTTCACGGGGCCGAGATGAACGGGAGAAAGTCAACATCTGGGATAATAGAGCACGCTTCAGCTGACTGATAAAAACATTGGAGATTGCCTAACACACACACGCGCGCACAGATATATATAAAACACACAAAGATAAAGATCACCTGTATAGCCTTTAACAGAACTGTTGGGCCAAGTGCTGTTCACGACCACGTATGGAGGGACTGCACGGCGCACACAGGGGGTGGGTGGCCAATACCACGCTCGGCCGCCTTTGTCTCCCCAGTACTGATGTTTTATACCCGCCACGCCGGATACTCATTTATGGCTGCATCGACCTAGGGGAGGGGAGGCCAATGCCCGGTACAAATGGTCCTGAGCGGGAATCGAACTCGACACACTCCCCATACACACGTGCGCACACACTGGGGAGACAAAGGCGGCCGGGCGTGCCGCTGGCCACACCATCCCCTCGGAGGGCCGTGCCGAGCCCTCGTGGGTGCTACTCGCTCGCGGCTCTTGCCCCCAGCGGGGGATCTTGTGCCTTTGCTTGGCGTGACGGACGAGCAGGCCGCGTTGTGAGTGCCACGTGCCGCTAATGTGCGCTCATTAACCACGCCGTTAATTTCTACTCAAGCCACCCCATAAATATATATCTCTCTCCGTTCTGTCTCTCTCTCTCTCCCACACTGGCGGTGTAGAGAACGAGAAAAAAGATGCTGGAGGGTGACACTGACAGCTGCTCTGTGCTTCCAGTGTTCAGGAGCCTGCTCAAGGCGCGGCTCCGGCTGGAGCACGCGTACCACACACATGTCGGTGGTGTGCGCGTCTTCTTCGAGCGCTGGGGAGCCGGAAAAGCCCTCTGCACCAGCGTGGACGGCACCCTCGTGTTCACCTTCTGAAGCGCTCGCTCGTCACCGTGGCGTGCGTGATGACACCACAACCACGTGACTTTTATTTTGTATTGTGCGCGGTGCTTTCAGCGCCACAGCGCGTCGATTTGTAGCGTTTATATTTTCATTTGTTTGCTGGTGACTTTGTGTATTTCATATTGAAATCGCCTCCAGTACTTTTGCTGCTGGCGGCAATAAAAGTTGTTTAAAAGTCAAGTCTCTCCCATCCGCATCTACCACCTCCTCCTCCTCCTTACGATCATATCGCCACGACTCCCACCAACACGTCGTCCTTCTCATATCCATCCAGTGGGGGATGAAGATGGAGCCATGAGGGCGATAGTTGTATGGGTCTCAATGTGAGTCTATGGGTCTCTATGTGGGTTTATGGGTCTCTATGTGGGTCTATGGGTCTCAATGTAAGTCTATGGGTCTCTATGTGAGTCTACGGGTCTCTGTGTGAGTCTACGGGTCTCTGTGTGAGTCCATGTGTCTCTGTGTGAGTCCATGTGTCTCTGTGTGAGTCTATGGGTCTCTATGTGAGTCTATGGGTCTCTATGTGAGTCTATGGGTCTCTATGGGTCGTTATGTGATTATATGGGTCTCTATGTGAGTCTACGGGTCTCTGTGTAAATCTACGGGTCTCTGTGTGAGTCTACGGGTCTCTGTGTGAGTCTACGGGTCTCTATGTAAGTCTACGGGTCTCTAAGTGAGTATATGGGTCTCTATGTGAGTCTACGGGTCTCTATGTAAGTCTACGGATCTCTATGTGAGTCTATGGGTCTCTATGTGAGTCTACGGGTCTCATCATCACTCTCACTCTACGTGAACACCCCGTGTGCAATCACTGTGGTTGCGCGGCCGCAACCTCCGAATCAGCATCTTCATTTAGACTGAAGGAATCCGATGAGCTATGAAGCTCTTTTTCACAAATGTCCAGTCGGGGGGCCGGTCATCATGTTACAACAACAACAGCAACAGAAGCAGCAGCAGACGCGGGATTCGAACCCAGGCTCTTAGCGGTGTGGGCTCAGTGTCTGAGTCGTGGTTTGGAGACCGCAGACCCATCGCATGCATTAGTCTAATACTCTAATGGGATGGCCCCAGAGATCTGTGCACCACCCCAGACCAATGCCGCGAGCGAAATCAATTTCGCATCAAAAGATTAAATTTCGCCTTGCTACCGTCACTCACCGTGTGTGAGTCGGTGCATGCGAGACACACTCTCTCACTCGCATGCCCACATATACTCCGACGCCCACACGCTCAGGAACTTACCCGCACACATCTGTAGCGCAGCGCGCTCACGACTACACTACCGCGCTCCTCACACACTCGTCTTATACTCACACATACTCTCCCAGGCACGTAAAAGCAAAGATCCCCCGTGTAGCCTTAGCGGACTGTTGGGGCAAGTGCTGTTAGCGAGCACCTATGAAGGTCGGCACGGCACACGAGGAGGTGGGTGACCAGCACCACGCCCGGCCGCCTTTGTCTCCCGATGTTTACTAATTTTAGGCTGAGTCGACCTAGGTGATGCTCAGGACCGGTTTAGATAATCGCCACTGGTTTTGGCCGTGAGCCACACCCCACACAGACACACTCTCACACCCCACACACAGACACACTCCCACACCCCACACAGACACACTCCCACAACCCACACAGACACACTCCCACAACCCACTCCGACACACTCTCACACCCCACACACAGACACACTCCCACAACCCACACAGACACACACTCCCACGCCCCACACAGACACACTCTTACACCCCACACAGACACACTCCCACACCCCACACAGACACACTCTCACACCCCACACACAGACACACTCCCACACCCCACACAGACACACTCCCACACCCCACACACAGACACACTCCCACACCCCACACAGACACTCTCCCACACCCCACACACAGACACACAGACACACTCTCACACCCCACACACAGACACACTCCCACACCCCACACAGGCACACTCTCACCCCACACACAGACACACCCCACACACAGACACACTCCCACACCCCACACACAGACACACTCCCACACCCCACACAGACACACTCCCACACCCCACACAGACACTCTCACACCCCACACACAGACACACTCCCACACCCCACACAGACACACTCCCACGCCCCACACAGACACACATTCTCACCGCCCCACACAGACACACTCACACCCCACACACAGACACACTCCCACACCCCACAGACACACTCACACCCCACACACAGACACACTCCCACACCCACACACAGGACACACTCCCACACCCCACACACAGACACACTCCCACACCCCACACAGACACACTCCCACACCCCACACAGACACACTCTCCACACCCCACACAGACACACTCATCACACCCCACACACAGACAACTCCCACACCCCACACAGACACACATTCTCACGCCCCACACAGACACACTCACACCCCACACACAGACACACTCCCACACCCCACACAGACACACTCACACCCCACACACAGACACACTCCCACACCCCACACACAGACACACTCCCACACCCCACACAGACACACTCACACCCCACACACAGACACACTCCCACACAGACACACTCACACCCCACACACAGACACACTCCCACACCCCACACACAGACACACTCCCAGACAGACACACTCCCACGCCCCACACACAGACACACTCCCACGCCACACACAGGACACACTCCCACGCCACACACAGACACACTCCCACACCCCACACACAGACACACTCCCACACCCCACACACAGACACACTCCCACGCCCCACACAGACACACACTCCCACACCCCACACAGACACACTCCCACGCCCCACACAGACACACACGTACAACGCTCTTACACTCGCTCAGGTGCCCACGCGTGCGTCCCCTGGGCGATAAATTTCAATCAGCCACCGCGAGCTGACAGCGCCGCTATTTCTAATGATGTCCAATTAATCAGCCGGGCACAGCGCTATGGATCCACGCCGCTCTGATTAATGGCTCCACCACCTCCCGGCCCCCGGCACTGTCGCTAAACTCACCCTGGGGGGAGGGGGGAGACGGTGGGGGGGGGGGGCTGGAGGGGTATAGGTGGGGGAGGTGGGACACCAGAGACCCGAGCAGCTTAACCCTGGAACTCAAACTCTCTGGGGTTTAGTCAGTGGTCACCCGCAATGGGGAGAGAGACAACGTGCGACCAGCAGCATGCGGTGCTCGTGGTGGGCGAACGGCACTCGACTTGCAACCCAGAGGGGCACCCACCCCGGTTCGATTCGACAGCAGGCGCGGAAGTTGAAATATAATGAAGGTGTTATCATAAATACTCCTTCCCTCCCTTGTCCACCTCGCCCTGTCCACCTCCCCCACTCCCCATCCCCCTCTCCACCCCCCCTCCATCCACCCCCCTCTCCCCCTCCCCCTCTCCACCCCCTATCCCCCTCCACCTCTCCACCCCCCTATCCCCCTCCCCCTATCCATCCCCCCTCTCTACCTCCCCCCTCTCCACCCGCCCCTCCACCCCCTCCTCTCCACCTCCCCCCTCTCCACCCCCTCTCCACCGCCCCCTCTCCCCCTCCCCCTCTCCACCTCCCCCTCTCCACCCCCCCCTCTCTCCATTTCCCCCTCTCCAACCCCCCCTCTCCACTTCCCCCTCTCCACCCCCCCTCTCCACCACCCCCCTCTCCATTTCCCCCTCTCCACCTCCCCCCGCCCTCTCCACCTCCCCCCCTCTCCACCCCCCCCCCCTCTCATCCACCCCCCCCCTCTCCACCCCCCCTCTCTCTCCCCTCTCCACCCCCTCTCCACCTCTCCCCCCCCTCTCCACCTCTGCCCATCCAGCAGTGTAAATGTGGGTGCCTCCCAAACAGTCCCTCGGCAGGTGATTGCATTGCGGTGGGGGTCAAGTGTGTGGTGGTGGTGGGGAGGGGGGCCCCCCACCGCATCCAAGACCCGTGTGAAGGAGTGGTTCAAGACAATTCAATGACGCGCAACAGGTCAGCAAAGCGAACAAACAGGGCAGACAATGCGACGTCATTGTAATTAGTCCGGGAGCGGTGGCGCAGCGGTTAGCGCACTGTGCTCGATATGAACCCGCCGGGGGACCTGCGGTCCGAGTTGAATTCCCGCCCGTGGCTAACGCGCAGATAAAGAGGGGGGATATTTTTCCTTATTCACGGTCGTAAACAGATCGACAAATAAACGTGTCCATGAATAAAGAGAGAACCCATCAAGGTGAACAAACAGCAACGGCAAACGCACACAATAGCGTGAATAATGGGCCGTGCGAGAACAACAAAAAACGATTAATAAAATACACGGACTCGCGCGGAATCAATTAAACAAACACCGAGCACGCCGTGTCTCACGCGAAGCAGCAAGTTAATCCATTCGAGGCATTCACGTGACCTTTTGACCTTAGGAGACTTCGCATCCCTCACTCTCCTCTAGTAGGGGCATCGGCTCGCTCGCCTCGCGTCCTTCCCACAGCCCCTCGCTCAGAGATTCCTCCTCCACCACCACCACCACACTGTGTTCAACCACCACCACACTGTGTTCAACCACCACCACAATGTAGATCACTCACTCAACCACCCACCCACTAACTCACTCAACACACACTGCATATCACAACAACACACTCATTCACTCAACCACCCACTAACTCACTCAACACACACTGCATATCACAACAACACACTCACTCAACCACCCACCCACTAACTGACTCAACACACTGCAGGTTAGAACAACACACTCACTCAACCACCCACCCACTAACTCACTCAACACACACTGCAGGTCACAACAACTTACTCAAACCAACCACCCACCCACTAACTCACTCAATACTCACTGCATATCACAACAACACTCACTCAGCCACCCACCCACTAACTCACTCAACACACACTGCATATCACAACAACACACTCACTCAACCACCCACCCACTAACTCACTCAACACACACTGCAGGTCACAACAACACACTCACTCAACCACCCACCCACTAACTCACTCAACACACACTGCATGTCACAACAACACACTCACTCAACCACCCACCCACTAACTCACTCAACACACACTGCATACCACAACAACACACTCACTCAACCACCCCACCCACTAACTGACTCAACACACTGCATGTTAGAACAACACACTCACTCAACCACCCACCCACTAACTCACTCAACACACACTGCAGGTCACAACAACACACTCACTCAACCACCCACCCACTAACTCACTCAACACACACTGCATGTCACAACAACTCACTCACTCACTCAAACACCCACCCACTAACTCACTCAACACACACTGCATGTCACAACAACTCACTCACTCAACCACCCACTCACTAACTCACTCACCTCACTGCAGGTCACAACAACACACTCACTCAACCACCCACCCACTAACTCACTCAACACACACTGCAGGTCACAACAACACACTCACTCAACCACCCACCCAGTAACTCACTCAACACACACTGCATGTCACAACAACTCACTCACTCACTCAAACACCCACCCACTAACTCACTCAACACTCACTGCATATCACAACAACACACTCACTCAACCACCCACTAACTCACTCAACACACACTGCATGTCACAACAACACACTCACTCAACCACCCACCCACTAACTCACTCAACACACACTGCATATCACAACAACTCACTCACTCAACCACCCACCCACTAACTCACTCACCTCACTGCAGGTCACAACAACACACTCACTCAACCACCCACCCACTAACTCACTCAACACACACTGCAGGTCACAACAACACACTCACTCAACCACCCACCCACTAACTCACTCAACACACACTGCATGTCACAACAACTCACTCACTCACTCAAACACCCACCCACTAACTCACTCAACACTCACTGCATATCACAACAACACACTCACTCAACCACCCACCCACTAACTCACTCAACACTCACTGCATATCACAACAACACACTCACTCAACCACCCACCCACTAACTCACTCACCTCACTGCAGGTCACAACAACTCACTCACTCAACCACCCACCCACTAACTCACTCAACACACACTGCATACCACAACAACACACTCACTCAACAACCCACCCACTAACTCACTCAACACACACTGCATGTCACAACAACACACTCACTCAACAACCCACCCACTAACTCACTCAACACACACTGTAGTTCACAACAACTCACTCACTCAACCACCCACCCACTAACTCACTCAACACACACTGCATACCACAACAACACACTCACTCAACCACCCACCCACAAACTCACTCAACACACACTGTAGTTCACAACAACAACTCACTCGCTCATTCACCACGTGCCAAAATGTCGTCAGGTCCTGCAGTTTCCCAATACGGGCTCTGCAACACATTCGACCACTATTGAGTCGTCACATCGCCAACTCGGTGGCGTGTCACGTGGCATCGACAAGGCCCGATAACTGCAACTCACCGCTCTACGCCACGTCTGGCAAAACGCATCGGCAGGCTGCGGCGGGGGCGAGTACAAATTTAGTTGGCACTGGTGTACTTGCAAGATCCGACACGTGGTCCGCACGGTGGCATGCCCAGCTGCATTGGCGTCCGGGTGTTTTTACGAACGAACGCGTTGCTGTTACGAGGTCGCGCTCGTTTGCACGCTTCCGCTAATGAAGCCACTACACCCTCCTCGGCTTGATCTCGTCAAGGGGCGTCAAAGGTAGACGCGGGCTCCGGCGATCATCCTCGGAGGGGCCTCTGCCTGCTGCCATCGAGCAAAGATGGCAGCAGTTGCGCTTCCGCGGCCGTCTGGAACGCTCTCTTCCTTTCAACCACCGCGTCACGCGCCTTCTCACAACAAACGCTTCATTAAACTCGATAAGACCAAAGATCCCCCCACACACAACAGCGTTCACACACACACACAGCCTTCACACACACACAGCCTACACACACACACACAGCCTACACACACCCACACACATCCTACACACACACACAGCCTACACACACACAGCATACACACACACCGCATACACACACAGCCGACACACACACGCACAGCCTACACACACACACAGCCTACACACACAGCCTTCACACAAACAGCCTACACACACAGCCTACACACACACAGCATACACACACACAGCCTACACACACAGCCTACACCACACACACAGCCTACACACACCACACAGCCTACACACACCCACCCAGCCCACACACACACACACAGCCTACACACACAACAGCCTACACACACACAGCCTACACACACACACAGCCTACACACACCACACACAGCCTAACCCACACACAGCCTACCACACACACAGCCTACACCACACACACAGCCTACACACACACACAGCCTACACACACACACAGCCTACACACACACACAGCCTACACACACACAAGCCTACACACAACACACAGCCTACACACACCACACACAGCCTACACACACACACACAGCCTACACACACACCACAGCCTACACACACACACACAGCCTACACACACACACAGCCTACACACACAGCCTACACACACACACACACACAGCCTACACACACACACCACAGCCTACACACACACACAGCCTACACACACACACACAGCCTACACCACACACACAGCCTACACACACACACAGCTTACACAAACACATAGCTTACACACACACACACAGCCTACACACACACACACAGCCTACACACACACACAGCTTACACACACACACACAGCTACACACACACACACACAGCCTACACACACACACACAGCCTACACACACACACCGACCACCACAGCCTACATACACACACAGCCTACACACACACACAGCCTACACACACACAGCCTACACACACACACAGCCTACACACACACACACAGCCTACACACACACACCCTACACACACACACAGCCTACACACACACACAGCCTACACACACACAGCCTACACACACACACAGCCTCACACACACACAGCCTACACACACACACACAGCCTACACACACACACAGCCTACACACACACACAGCCTACACACACACACAGCCTACACACACACACACAGTCTACACACACACACAGCCTACACACACACACAGCCTACACACACAGCCTACACACACACACAGTCTACACACACACACAGTCTACACAGACACACAGCCTACACACACACACAGCCTACACACACACAGCCTACACACACACACAGGCTACACACACAACAGCCTACACACACACACACAGCCTACACACACCACAGCCTACACACACACACGCCTACACACACACAGCCTACACACACACACAGCCTACACACACACACAGCCTACACACACACAGCCTACACACACACACAGCCTACACACACACACAGCCTACACACACACACACAGCCTACACACACACACAGTCTTCAGGCTGTGTGGCGGAGCGGGGCGAGGAGAGGCAAGTGCTGTTAGGGGCCGTCCATAAATGACGTCACGCACCTGGGGGGGGGGGATCAGACATATGTGACGATGTGTGACGAGGGGGGGGGTGGGAAATCTGACGTCACATCAAAATGCGCAACTTTAAATAAATATAGACAACACGTTCTACTTAATTAAATATACTTTATAATAAATGTTTTATCCTACAACATCAGAGTGCAGCGCCACATTAAATACGCACTACAATGACAATAGTTTAAAGCGATTAGAAGCATGTTCTATGTTCAAATGTAATTATGGTTTTGGGGGGGGAGCAGAGCTTTGTGACGTCATATTGAGGTGGGGGTCTGACTTTGTGACGCCGTGTTACGAAGCGGAGGGGGGGGGTCAAAAATCGTCCAAAATCGCGTGACGTCATTTATGAACGGCCCCTTAGCGGGTAGCAGAACACTACTAAGGGCCGGAACAGCACAAGATGTGGGGAGGGGGGGGGGGGTCCGTCTTCAGAGTTCGAGCAAATGCGTTGACGCGTGGCGCGCTCAGAGTTGTCTTAAGCGAGCTCCCTATGAACGCCAATAATATTCGACCTCGTGTTGTTGTTTTTGTTGTTGTTTTTGTTGTTGTTTTTGTTGTTGTTTTTGTTGTTGTTTTTGTTGTTGTTTTTGTTGTTGTTTTTGTTGTTGTTTTGTTGTTGTTTTTGTTGTTGTTTTTTTGTTGTGTTTTTGTTGTTGTCATCATTCCGGGTGGTGCGGTCAGAGGCCACTTTATTTAGATTTATTATTATTTAGTCTCTCTCTCTGTCTGTGTCTTTCATTCCCGACCTAGCCCGCTCTTGACCCGAGTATAAGCCCAGAATGAGGGCACGCGTGCGTGGGAGAGGTGGATCGATTTGTGGAGGGGCGGGATAATGGGAGGGGGGGGGGATGAGGGAGGGGGTTATGGGGGGATGAGGGGGGGTTAAGGGGGGTACTGTCACCTTAACCCCCCCCCCCCCACGTCCCCCCTCCCACAGGGAGACACAATCAATAGCGGAGCCTTTGTCTTACAGGCTATCAGTGTGCATACACGGCGGAGGGGCGGGGGGGGCTGAAGGGGGGGGGGCTCTGGGGGGGGATGGAGGTTACCCGACCTGGTCGCATGCAACACGAATCGCGTCTGTTGCGTGGACGTCGACTGCAACCGGTCGCGGGGAGCCGGGTATTTACGGCCGAGTTGACCTATGGTAGGCTCCTGCACCAGCTCCAAATACTCGCTGTCATCGTCATCATTATTAGTGGTCGTGACGGCGGAGTTCAACTCCGGTATCTGTAGAGAGAGGCGCAATCAGGCGTGGGACAAAACCGTGGAGCTTTAATTGCCTCGTGGATTCGCCCCCCTCCCCCCGCCGCTCTGGGCACGGCGAGACGCGTCGATGGCCTAACGACCCCCCCACCCCCCCCCCCTACCCCCCACGACTATCTCGTGATTTAAAGTGGGAATCGACAACGCGATTCAATTCGTCTCCGCCAATAACCCTACCAAGCTGCTCACGAGCAGTGGCACCAGCGGCAGCAGCAGCGGCAGAGGCAGAAGCAGCAGCAGCAGTGGCAGCAGCAGCAGCGGCAGTGGCAGAAGCAGCAGTGGCAGCAGCAGCAGTGGCAGAAGCAGCAGTGGCAGCAGAAGCAGCAGCAGTAGCAGCAGTGGCAGTAGCAGCAGCAGTGGCAGTAGCAGCAGTGGCAGCAGCAGTGGCAGCAGCAGCAGTAGCAGCAGTGGCAGTAGCAGCAGCAGTGGCAGAAGCAGCAGTGGCAGCAGTGGCAGCAGTGGCAGTAGCAGCAGCAGTGGCAGCAGCAGCAGTGGCAGAAGCGGCAGTGGCAGAAGCGGCAGTGGCAGAAGCAGCAGTGGCAGCGGCGGCAGTGGCAGTAGCAGCAGTAGTGGCAGCAGTGGCAGTCGCAGCAGCAGTGGCAGCAGCAGTGGCAGAGGCAACAGCAGTGGCAGAAGCAGCAGTGGCAGCAGAGGCAGCAGA